>NW_006238937.1:2955464-2970167 GCF_000226075.1 Solanum tuberosum | reverse complement strand
GTTGGCAAGTTTACCAACAAATTATATTTCGTTACTAATTTACCAACACATTTATATTTGGTTGGTAAATTTAGCAACACAATCTTGCCGTTGGTAAATGTTTGGTTAGTAATTCATTGGTAATATGTTAATAAATTATATAAACATTTTTTTGTCATATTTACCAACCGATATACTTCGTTTGTAATATTACCAACAAAAGGTGTGCGTTAGTAATATTTCAGTTGGTAATCCATTGATAAAATGTTGCTAAATTTGGCGCCATTTTTTCCCGCCATATTTACCAACCAAAATCTTACTAACTAAGTATTTTGGTTGGTAATCTATGAGAATTTCGTTGTTAAGTTTTAAACTATAATTCAGTTAGAAATATGTTGGTAATTTGTTAGTAGAATACTAACCAACTTAAGTTGGTAGCAAAATCTGTTGGCAATTTAGGGTTTTTTTGTAGTGATGGGAGTGCATCCCAATTCTTTTTCCTATAAATAAAAACTGAAATTTATAACGATATATATGAATCAACTAATTATTTATTTAAAAGTTTGAATTAGAACCTACCATCTCTCTTGCAATTGTTTCAATGGTCTTTGCACCTTCGGTGTGCAACGAGCCACCTTTAAGACTGCCTCTAGCCTTTTTGGCTTGTTCTGACATTTCCTTAAACTTGTCTGTGTTCCAATACAGACCCAATTCATCAAAAACATGAGGCAACATCCAATCCGAACGTTCACCACTATCCTGAACTTTCTTTAGCCTGCTAGACAGTCTGGTGGATGCCCTCCTCTCAAATGTGATTGTAATGACCAAATTGCACTCGGCTCCCAAGTACACATAGTCTGAAAAAAATTGAATAACGTTAATTAGATCGATAGTAAAAAAGTAAAGTATACTAAACTTAACTAAATACCTTAAATTCATTAAACATCGCCTGGCGTATACTGTTTGGAATCTCACTCCAAGAGTGATAAGCCTGTGTATAAAGTCTTCCAACACAGTCTTTTAAAGCCCAGGCAGCATCCTTTGCAGGATGCCACTTGCAAAACACATAATAAATATGTTAGTTCATGAATAATATATTAAAGTATAAGAAATAAATAAAATAAACTAACAAATAGATAACAAAACAAACTTACGATGATCCATCCGGCCCAATCATGACTCTACCAAGTCTGTCCTTCTGGCCAGGAGCTAGAGCAGGAATCTCATCATCTGGTGTAGCACTAGGTCCAGATGTAGATGAAGGTGATACATCAGGATGCACAAAACGTTGAGTTAATGGAGGCATACCGGCCATAACATCTGATTGCTCACTACTAGAATCTCCAATCCTCATGGCAGATAACTGAGGAGATGTACTTGTGGGAGATGGAGTACCTTCCGATAAGGGTCGTGCTCGATGAATAGTGTAACATATCGCACCTAGAAACAACTATAAAGAGTTTAAAATATGAAAATATTGATTTTTGGAAAGAATAAGGAAGTCTGGAAATTTTGTCTAAGTTAAGAAAGTGAGTTTTGGCCATTTTCAAACGGCCATAACTCCTAGATCAGGATGATTTAGGAGCAGCTCTTGATATGTTTGGAAATCCCTTGGAAATATCTTAACAACGCCGCCAAGATTGCACAATTTCGACATTGTATGAGTGAGATATGCCTTTCGGAAGTTGTGCTGTTGGATCGAGGAAAGTTTCAATCCGGATTTAGGGAATGGCAAAGTAGTCTTTTCCCTAATTAATTTCCTAATTCGTTTTAGGATTTATAGGGGTAAAAACAGAACTTAATTCAGTTTTGAAAAGTTAGAATACGCTTAGGGCTTGGAGAAGAAAGAAAGAAAGAACGAGAGATGAAGGAAAGAATTAGCCAAGATCATTCAAGATTTGCGAGTGGAATTCGTCGGGGGTGATCCCTATTAAGGTATGTGAGATTTATTTTGTGTTGGGTTAGTTCACCCACACACTAACTTGTTTCAATTCAGTGAAATTGTAGTTGTTTGAATGTTAAGAAAGTGAAGTTCTTGAAAAACATTGTTGAATTCTTGTGGGTTGATTGTTGAATGCCTAGTGTTGAATTGATTCATGTTTCCGTGTTGTTTTGCGAGTTAGATTGGTTGTATATTGAGGGTACAATTGATCCTAGGGGTTTGGGGAAAGTATCATGGAAGTTTTGGAGGGTTTAGAGATGAAAAACGGAGGAGAAAAGTCGAGAACACCTGGGTACATGGGTTCGGGCGTCGCGCCTCTCAGCACGCCCCAAAATGTTCTCTGAGGTTTGGCCTCTGGCGCATCACCCCAGCCAGAGCGGCCCACCCAGCTCTCTAAGGTTTGGGGACTGGCACCCCACGCCTCTCAGAGCGCCAGGGACGCCGGTTCTCCCCATTCGTTCCCCACCTTCTCGTACGTGTTCCTAAGTGATGTACCTATGTTTCCTAGTCGATTCGAACATTCTAAAATATATATAAACATCATGAAATCATCCATAAACAGGAGATCATGAACCTTGAATCCATAATCCAATTCAAGGAAAGTTAAGACCAAAGTCAAGAGAAGTAAGAGTCAAGTCAAGATGAGTACTTAGAGTTTTCCCAAAGTCTTTTCCAAATGTATTAACTTTGTTTTAAGACCTAAAGTTCAAGTTGAGTAAAGAGTAAAGAGTAAAGTTTGAAGTTCATTTCTTCAAAAGTATATGGGAACTAAGTATTCCCAAAGAGATTTAAAATGTTTTCACATTTAAATAAGAAGGGAAACTAAGATTTCCAAAGAGCCTACATGCTAGTTTTCAGAAAAGAGTAATAGCTTTCTAAAGTAAGCAGGGGAACTTAGATTTCCAAGATAGCCTTTGAGCTAAGTTTTTGAGCACTAATCTCAAATCACAGAGGAAATATGTTTTTAAAACATAAGAGCCTGTACATTTTTGAGAGTAGTATTGAGCACCGAATTGGGGGAGAGTTCAAAGAACCCACAACCCCCATAGAACCATGTAGCCATCATGGGTAGAAGAGGTTCATACATTTTAGATGAATCCTTTTCAAATTAGACTAGTGGATCCATTAGGCAGTTCAGGTTCTATACCTTTGGCAGGGTATAGGATGCTCTGGCAGCATGAAGTTGATTGCTGTATCATCACTATAGCTCTTATGTGATTTTTGTCGGTTATAGAAACTCCCACAACAGTTATTGTATTTCTATATACATCAGTTCATTTGCATTTCTACATACATCTCAGATTTATTGTATCTTTGCATACACACAGAGTTTATAGCATGCTTTAAACAACTTTTCTTTATATTGCACTTGCTTTAAATTGCTTTATATTGAAATGAGTCAGTCAGGTTGAGTTGAGTGAGCCAGGTAAGTTATTCAGTTTCTTTTAGATTCCTTCTAGCCTATGTGTTGTTTAGCATTCCAACTCGCATACTTGTACATTCAATGTACTGAATCCAGTTGGCCTGCATCTAATTATTGTGCAAACGCAGGTAACCTGGATCAGCATCCAGCACTTCGTTGATCCAGTTGAGCAGTTCAGAGTCAGTGGTGAGCCTCTTTGCATTCCGGAGGACTCTTTTATTCGCTTTCAGTCTTTCATTTATTAGGATGTTGTGGGGTTTGTCCCAACATCCATCTCAGTATTTTAGAGGCTTCATAGACAGTCAAATAGTTATTAGTTCAGATGTCTTTCTTTATCTTTTAGATGTTGTTTAGGACTTAAGTTCCATTTTGGCCAACTTATTATTCTTTAAGTTATTATTTGAGACTGTTTCATTGAGTTAAGTCTTCTGCTAAGTTAAGTAAACCAGGCCAAGGGTTTGCTTGGGGCCAGAAAAAGTCTCAGAGTGACAGTCCCTCCCAGCGTGTAAGCTTAGGGCGTGACAAACTTGGTATTAGAGCACAGAGTTCAAGAGTCCTAGGGAGTCTATGAAGCCGTGTCTGTAGAGTCCTAGTTAATTGTGTGAAGCGCGCCACATCTATAATTAGGAGGCTGCAACATTTAGGAAATTCTTCATTTCCTTCATATCCATCTCGTGCGTTAGAGTGTATCTCTAAAAGTTTCCCGTTAATTCGTGCTTGTGCGTGTTACAGATAACCATGCCTCCACGAAGAGCAGCACGAGGTCATCCAGCTAGGATAAATATTGAACCACAAGAGCAAGAATTACCTAATGCACGTGAAGTGCAACTGCAAGGAGAGGTCTCTAATGCTGAGTTTAGAGAGGCTATAAGGATGCTTAGCCAAGTTGTGACTAATCAGGCTGGGCAGCAGAGAAGAGATCAGCAAGAAGAGACTGACACTTCAAGGATTCGTGAGTTCTTGAGGATGAATCCCCCAAGTTTCACTGGTTCGAGCACTGCAGAGGATCTAGAGAACTTCATTGAGAAATTGAAAAAAGTGTTCGATGTGATGCATGTCATTGATACTGCGAGAGTTAAGCTAGCTGCATATCAGATGAAGAATGTTGCTAGGACCTGGTTTGATCAGTGGAAAGGGGGTAGAGCTGAGGACGCACCACCTGCGAGTTGGGCATGTTTTGAGAAGGCCTTCTTGGGACGATTCTTTCCCTGAGAACTGAAAGAGGCTAAGGTACGTGAGTTTCTCACCTTAAAGCAGGATTCTTTGAGTATGCATGAGTATGGGTTGAGGTTCACCCAACTGTCTCGCTATGCTTCCGAAATGGTTGCGGACATGAGGAGTAGGATGAGTTTGTTTGTTGCTAGTTTGGGTCGCCTGTCAAGCAAGGAGGGCCGGGTAGCAATTCTTATTGGGGACATGGACATCTCGAGGTTGATGGTCTATGTGCAGCGGGTAAAGGAAGAGAAGCTGAGGGACAAAGAGGACTTCAAGAACAAGAGAGCTAAGACAGGCAATGAGTCCGGGCAGCAGAAGAGTAATGCAAATCGGTCGTCTTTCCAACAGAAACAGAAGGGACCTGCTCCATCATCTGCTAGTGCACCTGCACCTAAGAATAAGAATGAGTACTATGGTCAAAATTCCAAAGTAAAACCTACCTATTCACATGGTAGTATGGCGAAAGGGGGTAGTAAGCCTCCTGCCTACGCCAAGTGTGGTAGGAACCATTCCGGTATTTGTCGTGAAGGCTCCACTGGTTTCAAGTGTAGTCAGAGTGGACATTTAATGCGAGAGTGTCCAAAGAACAGGCAGGGTAACGGGGGCAATAGAGCCCAGTCTTCTTCAATTGCTCCACCAGACAGGGATTCACCTAGAGGAGCTACTTCTAGTACTGGCGGAGGAACAAACTATCTCTATGCAACCACCAGTCGCCAAGAGCAAGAGAACTCTCCAGATGTTGTCACTGGTATGATCAAAGTCTTTACTTTTGATGTTTATGCTTTGCTAGACCCAGGAACAAGTTTGTCTTTTGTAACTCCTTATGTTGCAAATAAATTTGAAATTCTTCCTGAGAAACTTACTGAACCATTCAGTGTTTCCACACCTTTAGGTGAGTCTATTCTAGCAGAGAGAGTCTATCATGATTGTCCCATTTCCGTCAATCACAAGGGTACCATGGCTGTTTTATTTGAGTTAGACATGGTAGACTTTGATGTCATTCTTGGTATGGACTGGCTTGATGCCTGTTATGCCTCCATAGATTGCAGAATTCGAGTTGTCAAGTTTCAGATTCCTAATGAGCCAGTTATAGAGTGGTGTAGTAGTTCAACAGTGCCTAAGGGTCGTTTCATTTCATACCTTAAGGCAAGAAAGTTAGTTTCAAAGCGTTGTATCTATCACTTAGTCCGAGTTTATGACTCAAGTGCTGAGGTACTTCCCATTCAGTCAGTTCCTACAGTAAGAGAATTTCCAGAAGTTTTTCCTGATGATCTACCCGGAGTCCCTCCTGAGAGAGAAATAGACTTCGACATAGACATCATTCTAGATCATCGTCCTATCTCTATTTCGCCATATAGAATGGCACCAACAGAGTTGAAAGAGTAGTTAAAAGATCTATTAGATAAGGGTTTCATTCGACCAAATGTCTCACCTTGGGGCGCTCCGATCTTGTTTGTGAGAAAGAAAGATGGTTCCCTTAGGATGTGTATAGATTAACGTCAATTAATTAAGGTTACCATCAAGAATAAGTATCCTCTTCCTAGGATAAATGATTTATTTTATCAACTTCAGGGTGCCACCTGTTTTTCGAAAATTGACCTCAGATCAGGCTACCATCAGTTGAAAGTTAGGGAATGTGACATTCCAAAGACAACATTCAGGACTAGATATGGTCATTATGAGTTCTTGGTCATATCCTTTGGTTTGACCAATGCACTAGCAACGTTCATGGATCATATGAATAGGGTCTTCAAACCTTATTTAGATATATTTGTTATCGTCTTCATTGATGACATACTAATCTATTCAAGGAATGAAGAAGATCATGCTAGTCATCTCTGAATAGTTCTTCAGACCTTAAAGGATAAAGAGTTGTATGCCAAGTTCTCTAAGTGTGATTTTTGGCTTGAGTCTGTTGCATTCTTGGGCCATATTATTTCCGGTGATGGTATTAGAGTTGATACTCAGAAAATTGAGGCAGTGCAGAATTCGCCTAGACCCACATCTCCATCTGATATTAGGAGTTTCTTGGGCTTGGCTTGCTATTATTGGAGATTTGTTGTGGGTTTCTCATCTATTTCATCTCCTTTGATGAAGTTGACTCAGAAAACAGTGAAGTTTCAATGGTCTGAAGCTTATGAGAAAAGTTTTCAGGAATTGAAGAAGAGGTTGACTGGTGTCCCAGTTTTGACCTTAGCAGAGGGTACTCAAGGTTTTATGGTGTACTGTGATGCATCCATAGTGAGTTTGGGTTGTGTGTTAATGCAGAATGGCAAGGTGATAGCCTATGCCTCCAGACAGTTGAAGGTTCATGAGAAGAATTATCCAACCCATGACTTTGAGTTGGCTGCGGTAGTTTTTGCCTTGAAGATTTGGCGACACTACTTGTATGGTGTTCATGTTGATATATTCACTGATCACAAGAGCTTGCAATATGTGTTCACTCAGAAAGAGATCAATCTCGGAAAAAGGAGGTGGTCGGAATTACTCAAGGATTATGACATGCGTATTCTTTACCACCCAGGTATGGCTAATGTGGTTGCTGATGCTTTAAGCAAGTTATCTATGGGTAGTACCACCTATGTTGAGGAAGAAAAGAGGGAGTTCGCCAAAGATGTGCACAGACTTCCACGGTTGGGAGTCAGACTTATGGATTCCACAGAAGGAGTAATAGTGGTGACGAACGGGGCAGAATCATCACTAGTGTCAGAAGTGAAGGAAAAGCAAGACCAAGACCCCATTTTGCTTGACTTGAAGGCAAATTTTCAAAAGCAAAGGGTATTAGTTTTTGAACAAGGGGGAAATGGTGTGTTGAAATACCAATGTAGATTGTGTGTACCAATAGTGGATGAACTCCAACGGAGAATCATGTAGGAAGCTCATATCTCCAGATATTCCATCCATCCGGGTTCCACCAAAATGTACCGTCATTTGAGAGAAGTATATTGGTTGAATGGTATGAAGAAGGACATTGCTAAATTTGTTGCTAAGTGTTCAAATTGCCAACAAGTGAAAGTAGAGCACGAAAGTCTTGGTGGTTTGGCTCAAAATATAGAACTTCCAGAATGGATGTGGGAGTTGATTAATATGGACTTCATCACAGGGTTACCAAGGTCTTGCAGGCAACATGATTCTATTTGGGTGATTGTCGACAGAATGACAAAATCAACACACATTTTGCCGGTAAAGACTACCAACTCAACAGTAGATTATTCTAAGCTTTATATTCAGGAGGTGGTAAGACTTCATGGAGTTCCAATCTCCCATATTTCAGATAGAGGTGCACAATTTACTGCACAATTCTAGAAATCTTTCTAGAAAGGTTTAGGCTCAAAGGTGAACTTGAGCACTGCCTTTCATCCTCAAACTGACGGGCAAGCAGAGCACACTATTCAGACCTTAGAAGATATGTTGAGAGATTGCATGATTAATTTCAAGTGTAATTGTGATGATCACCTACCTCTCGTTCAATTCACTTACAACAACAGTTATCATTCTAGCATCCAGATGGCTCTATATGAAGCTCTTGATGGGAGAAGATGCAGATCTCCTATTGGATGGTTTGAAGTTGGTGAAGCAGGGTTGATAGGACCAGTTTTAGTTCATCAATCTATGGAGAAAGTGAGAGTAATTCAAGAGAGATTGAAAACAACACAGAGTCGGCAGAAATCCTACACTGATGTTAGCAGAAGGGCGTTAGAGTTCGAAGTAGATGATTGGGTATATTTGAAAGTTTAACCCATGAAGGGTGTTATGAGGTTTGGTAATAAAGGGAAGCTTAGTCCCTAGTATATTGGACCTTATCTCATAGCTAAGAGGATTGGCAGTGTAGCTTACGAGTTGGAGCTACCACAGGAATTAGCGGCGGTTCATCCGGTATTTCACATCTCTATGTTGAAGAAGTGCATGGGTGATCCTTCATTGATAGTGCAAACTGAAAATGTTGGGATTAAAGATAATTTATCTTATGAGGAGATTCCGGTCCAGATTTTAGATCGCCAAGTTCGCAAGTTTAGAACAAAGGAGGTCGCATCAATCAAAGTCCTTTGGACGAACCAATTTGTTGAAGAAGCTACTTCTTTGAATTCGGAGAAAATTCATATCAAGGTACTACTCCTCTTCTTAGTACTAGCTAAATTATGAGTATGCATGTTGTTACCTGCTTTTTCTTGTTGAGTGTTGAACTTGATGTTGCTACCCTTAGCTTAGTGAAATAAAGCTCATTCGAGGACAAATGTTTCCAAGGGGAGATATTGTAACATCTCGCACCTAGAAATGACTATAAAGAGTTTTAAAAATATGAAAATATTGATTTTTGGAAAGAATAAGGAAGTCTGGAAATTTGTCTAATTAAGAAAGTGAGTTTTGGCCATTTTCAAATGGCCATAACTCCTAGCTCAGGAGGATTTAGGATCATCTCTTGATATGTTTGGAAAGACCTTGGATAGATCTTTCCAACGCCGACAATATTGCACGATTTCGACATCGTATGAGTGAGATATGCCTTCCAGAAGTTGTGCTGTTGGATCGAGGAAAGTTTCAATCCGGATTTAGGGAAGGGCAAAGTAGTCTTTCCGTAATTAATATCTTAATTCGTTTTTAGGTATTTATAGGGGTACAAACAGAACTTAATTCAGTTTTGAAAAGTTAGAATACGCTTAGGGCTTGGTGAAGAGAGAAGAAGGCAAGAATTAGCCAAGATCATTCAAGATTTCCGAAGGGAATTCATCGGGGCCCTATTAAGGTATGTGAGATTTATTTTGTGTTGGGTTAGTTCACCCACACACTAACTTGTTTCAATTCAGCGAAATTGTAGTTGTTTGAATGTTAAGAAAGTGAGGTTCTTGAAGAACATTGTTGAATTTTTATGGGTTGATTGTTGAATGCCTAGTGTTGAATTGATTCATGTTTCCGTGTTGTTTTGCGAGTTAGATTGGTTGTATATTGTGGGTACAATTGATCCTAGGGGTATGGGGAAAGTATCATGGAAGTTTGGAGGGTTTAGAGATGAAAAACGGAGGAGAAAAGTCGAGAACACCTGGGTACAGGGATTGGGGCGTCGCGCCTCTCAGCGCCCCCAAAATGTTCTCTGAGGTTTGGCCTCTGGCACGTCGCCCCAGCCAGAGCGCCCCACCCAGCTCCCTGAGGTTTGAGGCTTGGCTCTCCACGCCTCTCATAGCGCCAGGGACGCCTGTTCTCCCTATTTGTTCACCACCTTCTCGTACGTGTTCTTAAGTGATGTACGTATGTTTCCTAGTCGATTCTAACATTCTAAAATACATCTAAACATCATAAAATCATCCATAAACATGAGATCATGAACCTTGTATCCATCATCCAATTCAAGGAAAGTTAAGACCAAAGTCAAGAGAAGTAAGTGTCAAGTCAGGATGAGTTCTTAGAGTTTTCCAAAAGTCTTTTCCAAATGTTTTAACTTTGGTTTAAGACTTAAAGTTCAATTTGAGTAAATAGTAAAGAGTGAAGTTTGAAGTTCATTTCTTCAAAAATATGTGGAGACTAAGTATTCCCAAAAAGATTTAAAATGTTTTCGCATTTAAATAAGACCGGAAACTGAGATTTCCAAAGAGCCATCGGGCTTGTTTTTATAAAAGAGTAATAGATTTCTAAA
This sequence comes from Solanum tuberosum, assembly GCF_000226075.1. Classification (NCBI taxonomy): domain Eukaryota; kingdom Viridiplantae; phylum Streptophyta; class Magnoliopsida; order Solanales; family Solanaceae; genus Solanum; species Solanum tuberosum. The sequence continues at coordinate 2,959,979 of NW_006238937.1, read as the reverse complement.
GTATGCAGGGGAACTTAGATTTCCAATATAGCCTTTGAGCTAAGTTTTTGAGAACTTATCTCAAATCACAGAGGAAATATGTTTTAGAAACATAAGAGCCAGTACATTTTTGCGAGTAGTATTGAGCACCAAATTGGGGGAGCGTTCAAAGAACCCCAGCCCCCATAGAACCATGTAGCCATCATTGGTAGAAGAGGTTCATACTTTTTAGATGAATCCTTTTCAAATTAGACTAGTGGATCCATTAGGCAGTTCAGGTTCTATACCTTTGGCCGGGTATAGGATGCTCTGGCAGCGTGAGGTTGATCACTGTATCATCACTATAGCTCTTATGTGATGGTTGGCGGTTAGAGAAACTCCCACAACAGTTATTGTATTTATATATACATCAGTTCATTTGTATTTCTACATACATCTTAGATTTATTGTATCGTTGCATGCACACAGAGTTTATAACATGTTTTAAACAACTTTTCTTTATATTGTAGTTGCTTTAAAATGCTTTATATTGAGATGAGTCAGTCAGGTTGAGTTGAGTGAGCCAGGTAAGTTATTCAGTTTCTTTCAGATTACTTCTAGCCTATGTGTGGTTTAGCATTCCAACTCGCATACTCGTACATTCAATGTACTGATGCCAATTGGCCTGCATCTTATTATGATGCAGATGCAGGTAACCAGGATTAGCATCCAGCACCTCGTTGATCCAGTTGAGCAGTTCAGAGTCAGTGGTGAGCCTCCTTGCATTCCGGAGGACTCTTTTATTCACTTTCAGTCTTTCATTTATTAGGATGTTGTGGGGTTTGTCCCAACATCCATCTCAGTATTTTAGAGGCTTCATAAACAGTCAGATAGTTATTAGTTCAGATGTCTTTCTTTATCTTTTAGATGTTGTTTAGGACTTAAGTGCCATTTTGGCCAACTTATTATTCTTTAAGTTATAATTTGAGACTGTTTCATTGAGTTAAGTCTTCCACTGAGTTAAGTAAGCCAGGCCAAGAGTTTTCTTGGGGCTAGAAATGGTGTCCGAGTGCCAATCCCGCCCAGGGTGTAGGCTCGTGGAGTGACAAACTTGTTATCAGAGCACAGAGTTCAAGAGTCCTAGGGATTCTATGAAGCCGTGTCTGTAGATGCCTAGTTATCGGTGTGAAGTGCGCCACCCTTATAATTAGGAGACTGCAACATTTAGGAAATTCTTCACTTCCTTCATATCCATCTCGTGCGTTAGAGTGTATCTCTAAAAGTTTCCCGTTAATTCGTGTTTCTGCGTGTTACAGATAACCATGTCTCTATGAAGAGCAGCACAAGGTCATCCAGCTAGGAGAAATATTGAACCACACGTGCAAGAATTACCTAATGCACCTGAAGTGCAACCGTAAGGAGAGGTCTCTAATGCTGAGTTTAGAGAGGCTATAAGGATGCTTAGCCAAGTTGTGACTAATCATGCTGGGCAGCAGAGAAGAGATCGGCAAGAAGAGACTGACACTTCAAGGATTCGTGAGTTCTTGAGGATGAATCCCCCAATTTTCACTGGTTCGAGTACTACAGAGGATCCAGAGAAATTCATTGAGGAACTGAAAAAGGTGTTAAATGTGATATATGTTATTGATACTGCGAGAGTTGAGTTAGCTGCATATCAGATGAAGAATGTTGCTAGGACCTGGTTTGATCAGTGGAAAGGGGGGTAGAGCTGAGGATGCACCACCTGCGAGTTGGGCATGTTTTGAGAATGCCTTCTTAGGACGATTCTTTCCCCGAGAACTGAAAGAGGCTAAGGTACGTGAGTTTCTCACCTTAAAGCAGGATTCTTTGAGTGTGCATGAGTATGGGTTGAGGTTCACCCAACTTTCTTGCTATGCTCCGGAAATGGTTGTGGACATGAGGAGTAGGATGAGTTTGTTTCTTGCTAGTTTGGGTCGCCTGTCAAGCGAGGAGGGCCGGCCAGCAATGCTTATTGGGGACATGGACATCTCGAGGTTGATGGTCTATGTGCAGCAGGTAAAGGAAGAGAAGCTGAGGGATAGAGAGGAGTTTAAGAACAAGAGAGCTAAGACAGGGAATGAGTTCGGGCAGCAGTAGAGTAATGCAAACCGGTCGTCTTTCCAACAGAAACAGAAGGGACCTGCTCCATCATCTGCTAGTGCATCTGCATCTAAGAACAATAATGAGTACTATGGTCAAAATTCCAGTGTTAAACCTACCTATTCACAGGGTAGTGTGGCGCAAGGAGGTAGTAAGCCTCCTGCCTGCGCCAAGTATGGTAGGAACCATTCAGGTATTTGTCGTGAAGGCTCCATTGATTTCAAGTGTGGTCTGAGTGGACATTTCATGCGAGAGTGTCCAAAGAAAAGACAGGGTAACGGGGGCAATAGAGCCAAGTCTTCTTCAGTGGTTCCACCAGACAGGGCTGTACCTAGAGGAGCTACTTCTGGTACTGGCGGAGGAAAAAACTGTCTCTATGCAATCACTAGTCGCCAAGAGCAAGAGAACTCTCCAAATGTTGTCACTGGTATGATCAAAGTCTTTACTTTTGATGTTTATGCTATGCTAGATCCAGGAGCAAGTTTGTCTTTTGTAACTCCTTATGTTGCAAATAAGTTTGAAATTCTTCCTGAGAAACTTAGTGAACCATTCAGTGTTTCCACACCTGTTGGTGAGTCTGTTCTAGCAGAGAGAGTCTACCGTGATTGTCCTGTTTCCGTCAATCACAAGGGTACCATGGATTATTTAATTGAGTTAGACATGGTAGACTTTGATGTCATTCTTGGTATGGATTGGCTTGATGCCTGTTATGCCTCCATAGATTGCAGAACTCGAGTTGTCAAGTTTCAGATTCCTAATGAGCCAGTTATAGAGTGGAGTAGTAGTTCAACAGTGCCTAAGGGTTGTTTCATTTCGTACCTTCAGGCAAGAAAGTTAGTTTCAAAGGGTTGTATCTATCACTTAGTCCGAGTTAATGACTCAAGTGCTGAGGTACCTCCCATTCAATCAGTTCCTATAGTAAGAGAGTTTCCAGAAGTTTTTCCTGATGATCTGCCCGGAGTCCCTCCTGAGAGAGAAATAGACTTCGGCATAGACATCATTCCAGATACTCGTCCTATCTCTATTCCGCCATACAGAATGGCACAAGCAGAGTTGAAAGAGTAGTTAAAAGATCTATTAGATATGTGTTTCATTTGACCAATTGTCTCACCTTGGGGTGCTCTGATCTTGTTTGTGAGAAAAAAAGATGGTTTCGTTAGGATGTGTATATATTACCATCAATTAAATAAGGTTACCATCAAGGATAAGTATCCTCTTCCTAGGATAGATGATTTATTTGATCAACTTCAGGGTGCCACCTGTTTTTCGAAAATTGACCTCAGATCAGGCTACCATCAGTTGAAAGTTAGGTAATGTGACATTCCAAAGACAACATTCAGGACTAGATATGGTCATTATGAGTTCTTGGTCATGTCTTTTGGTTTGACCAATGCACCAGCAGCGTTCAGGGATCTTATGAACGTGGTCTTCAAACGTTATTTTGATATGTTTGTTATCGTCTTCATTGATGACATACTAATCTATTCAAGGAATGAAGAAGATCATGCTAGTCATCTCAGAATAGTTCTTCAGACCTCGAAGGATAGAGAGTTGTATGCCAAGTTCTCAAAGTGTCAGTTTTGGCTTGAGTCTGTTGCATTCTTGGGCCATATTATTTCTGGTGATGGTATTAGAGTTGATACTCAGAAAATTGAGGCAGCGCAGAATTGGCCTAGACCCACATCTCCAACTGATATTAAGAGTTTCTTGGGCTTGGCTGGCTATTATTGGAGATTTGTTGAGGATTTCTCATCCATTTCATCTCCTTTGACGAAGTTGACTCAGAAAACAGTGAAGTTTCAATGGTCTGAAGCTTGTGAGAATATTTTTCAGGAATTGAAGAAGAGGTTGACTAGTGTCTCAGTTTTGACTTTACCAGAGGGTACTCAAGGTTTTGTGGTGTACTGTGATGCATCCAGAGTGGGATTGGGTTATGTGTTAATGTAGAGACAGTTGAAGGTTCATGAGAAGAATTATCCAACCCATGACTTAGAGTTGGGTGCGGTAGATTTTGCCTTGAAGCTTTGGCGACACTACTTGTGTGGTGTTCATGTTGATATATTTACTGATCATAAGAGCTTGCAATATGTGTTCACTCAGAAAGAGCTCAATCTTAGACAAATGAGGTGGTTGGAATTACTCAAGGATTATGACATGAGTATTCTTTACCACCCAGGTATGGCTAATGTGGTTGCTGATGCTTTAAGCAGGTTATCTATGGGTAGTACCACCCATGTTGAGGAAGAATAGATGGAGTTAGCCAAAGATGTGCACAGACTTGGACGCCTGGGAGTCAGACTTATGGATTCCACAGAATGAGGAATAGTGGTGACGAACGGGGCAGAATCATCACTGGTGTCAGAAGTGAAGGAAAAGCAAAACCAAGACCCATTTTGCTTGAATTGAAGGCAAATGTTCATAAGAAAAAAGTATTAG
>NW_006238937.1:2948407-2955010 GCF_000226075.1 Solanum tuberosum | reverse complement strand
TGATTGTAGATCGAATGACTAAATCAACCCACTTTTTGTCGGTAAAGACTACCCATTCAGCAAAAGATTATACTATGCTTTATATCCAAAAGGTAGTTAGACTTAATGGAGTTCCAGTGTAGATTATTTCAGATAGAGGTGCACAATTTACTGCACAATTCAATAAATCCTTCCAGAAAGGTTTAGGCTCAAAGGTGAACTTGAGCACTGCCTTTCATCCTAAAACTGACAGGCAAGCAGAGCGCACTGTTCAGAACTTAGAAGATATGTTGAGAGCTTGCGTGATTGATTTCAAGGGTAATTGGGATGATCACCTACCTCTCATTGAATTCGCTTACAACAACAGTTATCATTCTAGCATCCAGATGGTTCCATATGAAGCTCTTTATGGGAGAAGATGTAGATCTCCTATTTGATGGTTTGAAGTTGGTGAAGCAGGGTTGATAGGACAAGATTTAGTTCATCAAGCTATGGATAATGTGAGAGTAATTCAAGAGAGATTGAAAACAACACAGAGTCGGCAGAAATCCTACACTGAGTTAGCAGAAGGGCGTTAGAGTTCGAAGTAGATGATTGGGTATATTTGAAAGTTTCACCCATGAAGGGTGTTATGAGGTTTGGTAATAAGGGGAAGCTTAGTCCCCTGTATATTGGACCTTATCGCATAGCTAAGAGGATTGGCAGTGTAGCTTACGAGTTGGAGCTACCACATGAATTAGTGGTGGTTCATCCGGTATTTCACATCTCTATGTTGAAGAAGTGCATGGGATATCCTTCATTGATAGTGCAAACTGAAAATGTTGGGATTAAGGATAATTTATCTTATAAGAAGATTTCGGTCCAGATTTTAGATAGCCAAGTTCGTAATTTGAGAACAAAGGAGGCCGCATCAATCAAAGTCCTTTGGACGAACCAATTTGTTAAAGAAGCTACTTGGGAAGCTGAAGAGGATATGAAGAAGAGATATCCACATCTCTTTGAATCCGGAGAAAATTCAGATCAAGGTACTAATCCTCTTCTTAGTACTAGCTAAATTATGAGTATGCATGTTGTTACCTGCTTTTGCTTGTTGAGTATTGAACTTGATGTTGCTACCCTTAGCTTAGTGAAATAAAGCTCATTCGAGGACGAATGTTTCCAAGGAGGAGATATTGTAACATCTCGCACCTAGAAACGACTATAAAGAGTTTAAAATATAGAAAATAATTGATATTTGGAAAGAATAAGGAAGTACTGGAAATTTTGTCTATGTTAAGAAAGTGAGTTTTGACCTATTTTCAAACGGCCATAACTCCTATCTCAGGAGGATTTAGGAGAAGATCTTGATATGTTTAGAAATCCCTTGGAGAGATCTTTTCAACGCCGCCAAGATTGCACGATTGCGACATCGTATTAGTGAGATATGCCTTCTGGAAGTTGTGCTGTTGGATCGACGAAAGTTTCAATCTGGATTTAGGGAAGGGCAAAGTAGTCTTTTCCCTAATTAATTTCCTAATTCGCTTTTAGGGATTTATAGGGGTAAAAGAACTTGATTCAGTTTTGAAAAGTTAGAATACGCTTAGGGCTTGGAGAAGAGAGAAAGAAAGAAAGAACGGGAGAAGAAGGCAAGAATTAGCCAAAATCATTCAAGATTTGCGAGTGGAATTCGTCGGGGGTGATCCCTATTAAGGTATGTGAGATTTCTTTTTGTGTTGGGTTAGTTCACCCACACACTAACTTGTTTCAATTCAGCGAAATTGTAGTTGTTTGAATGTTAATAAAGTGAAGTTCTTGAAGAACATTGTTGAATTCTTGTGGGTTGATTGTTGAATGCCTAGTGTTGAATTGATTCATGTTTCCGGGTTCTTTTTCGAGTTAGATTGGTTGTATATTGACGGTACAATTGATCCTAGGGGTTTGGGGAAAGTATCATGGAAGTTTAGAGGGTTTAGAGATGAAAAACGGAGGAGAAAAATCGAGAACACCTGGGTACAGGGATCATGAACCTTGAATCCATAATTTAATTCATGAACCTTGAATCTATAATTCAATTCATGAACCTTGAATCCATAATTTAATTCAAGGAAAGTTAAGACCAAAGTCAACTAAAATACATCTAAACATCATGAAATCATCCATAAACATGAGATCATAAACCTTGAATCCATAATTCAATTCAAGGAAAGTTAAGACCAAAGTCAAGAGAAGTAAGAGTCAAGTCAGGATGAATTCTTAGAGTTTTCCAAAAGTTTTTTCCAAATGTTTTAACTTTTTTTAAGACTTAAAGTTCAAGTTGAGTAAAAAGTAAAGAGTAAAGAGTAAAGTTTGAAGTTCATTTCTTCAAAAGTATATGGGGACTAAGTATTCCCAAAGAGATTTAAAATGGTTTCACATTTAAATAAGAACGGAAACTGAGATTTCCAAAGAGCCTTCGGGCTAGTTTTCAGAAAGGAGTAATAGCTTTCTAAAGTAGCTGGGGAACTTAGATTTCCAAGATAGCCTTTCAACTAAGTTTTTGAGCACGAATCTCAAATCACAGAGGAAATATGTTTTAAAAACATAAGAGCCAGGACATTTTTGGGAGTACCTTTGGCCGGGTATAGGATGCTCTGGTAGCGTGATATTGATCGCTGTATCATCAATATAGCTCTTATGTGATGGTTGTCGGTTAGAGAAACTCCCACAAAAGTTATTGTATTTCTATATACATTAGTTCATTTGTATTTCTACATACATCTTAGATTTATTGTATCTTTGCATACACATAGAGTTTATAGCATGTTTTAAACAGCTTTTCTTTATATTGCACTTGCTTTAAATTGCTTTATATTGAAATGAGTCAATCAGGTTGAGTTGAGTGAGCCAGGTAAGTTATTCAGTTTCTTTTTAGATTCCTTCTAACCTATGTGTGGTTTAGCATTCCAACTCGCATACTTGTACATTCAATGTACTGAATCCAGTTGGCCTGCATCTTATTATTGTGCAGACGCAGGTAACCAGGATCAGCATCCAGCACCTCGTTGATCCAGTTGAGCAGTTCAGAGTCAGTGGTGAGCCTCCTTGCATTCCGAAAGACTCATTTATTCGCTTTCAGTCTTTCATTTATTAGGATGTTGTGGGGTTTGTCCCAACATCCATCTCAGTATTTTAGAGGCTTCATAGACAGTCAAATAATTATTCAGATGTCTTTCTTTATCTTTCAGATGTTGTTTAGGACTTAATGACCATTTTGGCCAATTTATTATTCTTTAAGTTATTATTTGAGACTGTTTCATTGAGTTAAGTCTTCCGCTGAGTTAAGTAAGCCAGGCCAAGAGTTTGCTTGGGGCTAGAAATGGTGTTCGAGTGCCAGTCCCTCCCAGGGTGTAGGCTCGGGGCGTGACAAATAGCCTGCAAAGGTAGCTCCTCTTCGCGTCGTGGAGGCAATGCCTGTGAAGTAGAGGAAGCACCGACTGGTCGACAATAATTAGGATAATATTGCCGAGGATCCACCGTTCCAAACAAAATAGGAAATATATGAGTATCATGGCTGATGCGCTCTGGCGTAGAAGAAATAGATCCTGCAATATCCTCAGGATCTATGGGTCTCCTAGATTTCTTCTTTTTAGCTTGTTTAGTCTGGCTAACTCCCAGATGCTCGCGATGTCTATCACTGTCACCGCCTGATGACATCCGTATGCAAATTTACATGTATAATATATATAAAAATCATAAATTAAATTAAATTAGTAAAATACACTAACTTACATATATACTAGCTAGCTTTCATTCTACACTATTCCTCCTCGCTTGTTTCTATTCCATCATTCTCCCATTCTTCCTCCTCAATTGTTTCATTTTCATTATCGTCCCATTATTCGTCATCAAATACTTCTTCTAATATGTGTTGAGGATGTTGTAGTGTGGTTTCAAATTCAACATCAACTTGTTGTTGAACAATTTTAATATCATTTTGATACGCCACATCTAAGACATTGTCAATTTCAATTCTTCCCACATGCTTACTTTTTATAACAACCCACCAATCTGCTTTGTCTCTACGCAATGGATATGGAGCGTAATACACTTGTTTAGCATTTTGTGCAATGATAAAAGGATCATAACTTCTATATTTTCTAGTGTGCTTAACTTCAATTATAATATGTTGATGGTCCACCTTTGTGCCTCTATGTGATGGGTCAAACCACTCACACCGAAAGAATACAATCTTTTTCTTAGGTCAATCTGAATACGCCACTTCAATAATCTCATGAATGACACTATAATATTCAATAGTTTGGCCAATACCATCAACATCACCTTGTATGTAGACACCGTCTATTTATTTATTTTCTTGTTCCTAGAAACTTCTTCAAGTTTTGAAACTTAAAACCATTGACACAATACTTATTCATTGTCAGTACTTGAGATTCAGGTCCAAGTGCTACTTCTTTCACTAATTGCAAATGTTGAACACTTGAGTATTCATCGTAAACCTACGTGATTGTTATTTCAAGTAATATAATTTAGTATAACATGAATATATTATTAAATACTTAGTGATTGCACACTTACATATTTCCTCAGCCATTTGGGAAATTCTGTATAGATGGCTTCATTACCTCATGTGTTTACGAACAAGCTGATGATTTTACATTCAAGTATTTCGTTAGTTAATCACACTTATTAGTATGTAATTTGATAACATATTTTTAGCACTTACTTGACATATGGTTGAATCTCTGGACAATTAAGCAAAATATGTGTCACAGTTGATTGCATTTCCATATCAGTGAAGCATCTCTTTCCATGCTTTTTAGATGCTCGACCATTTTGATTAAAAATTAATATCGGTGGAAATAAAGGATCAATATCGCCTTCATAATTGAGATTGGACCTGTTTCTCCTACATGGCACATCATCACCAAAGTAATAAGAATAAAAATTACCAGTTTCTTTCCCAATATGACGTTGAACAACTGATCCTTCGATCCTTCTCCTTTGCTTAAATCGTTTGCTTGTTAATAAAAGACTTGATTAATATATATAACTTAGTGAATATTTCAAATGGATACCTCTCAAATGGATACATCCATCTTGTTTGAACCGGACCTCCAAGGCGGACCTCTTGTACAAGGTGAATTGGAAGATGCTCCATCACATCAAAGAAACCACATGGAAATATCTTCTCCAACTTATTAGAAGTAACAATAATATTTTCCTCCATCCTGTCTAAACTAGTCTCCTACAACTTTCCAGAACACAATCTTTTAAAAAAAAGGACTTATCTTTGTGACTAGTTTACATATCCTTTCGGGTAGATGACTAAAAGCGATAGGAATTAAAGTTTCCATGAACACATGACAATCATGACTTTTCATACCTATCAATTTTCCTTCATTCATATCTGCCCGCTTTCCTAAATTCAAAGCATAGCTCTTCAACTTCCTCAAATTTTTAACCCACTCAATAATTTCACGTTTCTCATCCAATGTGAATGAAAAACTGGCTTTGGGCTTAACTATTTTACCATTCTGTTATTCCTGCAGCCATAACTCTTTTCTCTTACAATATTCCTTTATGTCCATTCTATCTTTTCGATTGTCTTTGTCTTACCCTTAACATCCATCATTGTGTTAAATAAATTGTCAAAATAATTTTTTTCAATGTGTATCACATCAAGATTATGTCATAACAGATTGTCCTTCCAATACGACAACTCCCAAAATATGCTTTGTTTGGTCCAATTATGTTCAACACCATATCCAGGAAGTCTAGAAGGTGAAGCTTCTGTAACTTTAGGTAATTGAGAAAATCTTTCCCAAATTTGATGCCCTGTGAGTAATGGAGGTGGGGGGTCGACTTTCAACCTTATTTTCCCTAAATGCATTTTTCATCTTTCTAAACTCATGGTCCATTGGCAAGAACTTGCGATGACAATCGAACAATGTATTTTTTCTGCCATGCTTTAAAGTGATGGAGGTAGGGGGTCACTTTCAACCTTATTTTCCCTAAATGCATTTTTCATCTTTCTAAACTCATGGTCCATTGGCAAGAACTTGCGATGACAATCGAACAATGTTTTTTTTTGCCATGCTTTAAAGTGAATGCCTTACTATTTTCCATGCAATACGGATATGCTAGCTTTTCAGCTGCCATCCAACCAGACAACATCCCGTATGCATGAAAATTATTAATAGTCCATATTGAAGAAGCACGTATAACGAAATTCTGCTTAGTTGATATATCATAAGTCAAAATGACTTCAAACCACAATTGTTTAATCTCATCTATGAATGGTTGTAGATAGACATCAATCAAACTTTTTAGATTACGGGGACCTGGAATAACACAACTTAGAAAGATGTAGGGACTGGTCATGCACATTTCAGGAGGAATATTATACGGAGTAAGAAATACCGGCCAGATGAATAAGGTGAAGCAACATTTGAGAATGGTGCGAAGCCATCTGCACACAACCCCAATCTAACATTTCTTGGTTCACTAGAAAAATCAGGATATACATTATCAAAATGCTTCCATGCTTCACCATCAGATGGATGAGACAAGACACCCGACGACCTTCTATATTCACGATATCATCTCATATGTGGGACAACCTCATCGATGCATACAACCTCTTTA
>NW_006238937.1:2941199-2948156 GCF_000226075.1 Solanum tuberosum | reverse complement strand
TTTGCCTGATAGAAGTTCTTAGGTATGTTAAATTCCGGATTAACTAGTTCACCCAAAAGATCAACCATTGAGTCCATAGCAGCATTAGGAACATTCCAATCTGATTTAATATTCATTAATCTAACCGCAACTGACAAGGCAGAATGCGGACTCCCTTCACATAGTGGACGACTAGACTCTTCTAATTGATCATAAAAGTGTCTTGCTTCTTCATTAGGAGCTTCATCAAATTATTGTTCGGGATCCATCCCACCTTGAACCTCGAAAGCATTATTGATCATTTCATGAACCCTATTATGTTCAACCCTATCATCATGTTCAACCCTAATTTGGCCATGTGGTGCAAGCATATTATATTCATTCACAAACATTGAATTATAAAACATACCATTCAATCCACCTCTTTCTCCATGATCAACCCATACAAAATATCTAGGCTTAAATCCATTATGGTACAAATGAACCATGACCGTATCTGGGGTAATAAATTTTAAGCACTTACATGCACTACAAGGACACCTAACCAATCCATTATTCTTGAAAATTTCAAGTGTCATTGTATGTTCAATAAAATCTCTAACACCGTCAATAAACTCACGTTTCAAACCAGCACCAGTTTCATAATGCATATTATACATCCACAGACGATGATCCATCTACAAAATATATCAAGCTTAATTAATTCATAAATTTTAATTAAGTTTAAGCTTTTAAATAATTAATTATATTTCTAATTAAGTTTAACTTATTATAAATTAAATTGAAAGTTATAATTAAGTTCAAATGTATTAAGGTCAATAAGATTTTAATAAGTACTTCAAAGTTCTATTATTAAGTTCTAATTAATTGAGGTCATCAAGAATTAGTTATTAAGTTCTAAGTTCAATGTTCAAGTTCTAAATTCAAGTTCATATCAATGTTCTAAAATTAGTTATACATAAATTTCAAATTCAAAAATTAGCTAGTTATTATATTCAAGTTTAAGTTCAATAACTAAATTCAAGTTCATTTATAATTTCTATACTTAGTTATATATAAACTTCCAATCCAAAAATTAGTTATATTCAGATTTTAAGTTCAAATCAATTTCTAAATTCAAGTTCATATAATCTCTAAAATTAGTTATATATAAATTTTAAGCCAAGAATAATTAGTTCTATTCAAGTTCTAATTAAGTTCAACAACTTCAAGTTCTAATTAAGTTCAACAACTTCAAGTTCTAATTAAGTTCAACAACTTCAAGTTCTAATTAAGTTCAACAACTTCAAGTTCTAATTAAATTCATCATATATATCCAATTTCTAAAATTACCTATAGATAAAATTCTAACTCAAGAATTAATTAGTTATATTCAAATTTCTAAATTAAATTCTAAATCTAACTTCAATTCATCAAATTTCAACACTCCACTAACTTTCTAACTCATGAATTAACACTCCACTAACTTTTAACAATAAATCAATCGTAACTAAAATCAAAAACCCTAAATCATTCACTAACTAACTAACAATCAATCAAACTAACAATCAATAAAAAACAAATTCAATACTAATTAACAAAATCAAAAACCCTAAATCATTCACTTACTAACTAACAATCAATCAAACTAACTATCAATAATAAAAAACTAATTTAATACACTAATTAACAAATTCAATACTTAAAAGAAATTAAAAATAATTTCATGAAACCCTAATCATGAATTAAAGGAGAAGGACAGTGGGGTCGGGGGTGGGCAGCGGCGCGGTGGAAAGCGGCGACGGGCAGCGTCGGCGTCGGTGTCTAGAGAGAGGAAAAGAGAAGGAAGAGACGACAGAAGGAAGAGAGATGGAAAAATGGGGAATTTCGCGTCTGTTGTTAAGATATTTTAACAAAAGCGACGAACAACGTTTCTTTGTCCGTCGCTTTTAAACAAATATTTGACCAACATTTTGACCAAAAAGCGACGGACTAAGAGACACTGTCCGTCACTTTTATTAATGATTTGACCAGTATTTTGACCAAAAAGAGACGGACTAAGAGATGTTGTCGTCGCTTCTTTAAAAAATAATTAATGAATTTAAATTAAAAAAAGCGACGGACGGCGTGGTTATTTTTTATTTTATAAATAATTATTTTTAATAAAAAGCGACGGACAATGTCTCTAACTATTTTTAATAATTAAATATTGTATATATATATATATATATATATATTTAGCGCAAAAATCCGCGAAATAAAGCGACGAACTTTTAAAATTATTTTTATTCAAAAGTGACTGACGGTGTGGCAATTGGCGTCGCTTTTCGGAGCGACACCGTCCGTAGTTTATTGGCAGTTTTTTAGTAGTGAAGGGGACTCGAACTCGAGACCTCTTGGTTAAGGATGAAGGAGTACTTACCACTCCACTACAACCCTTGTTGGTCATATGAACATACTGACTATTCATCTATTTCAGTTTGTACTTTTTCAATTATATTTTTGGTTACTTATTATATTGTAGTTTTAAAATGATTCATACCACATGTACTACTTGTGTGATTACACGTGCAACACAGATATTCAAAAACTAGTATATATATATATATGAAAAGAGATTACCATTTCCCAAAAATAAAAAAAAGGAGGATCCAAGGTAGCTCAAATTATTGTCATGATCTTTATTACAATCTATATATTGGAAAGAATCTGCATTCAAAGATTGGATCTATATCACTACGTGATCACAAGGAAAACTATCAAAAGGATTAAAGTTTAGTTTAACATAAGGAATCAACAAGAATAAATTCAAACAAGTAAATTTTATTCAATCATTCTAATTCTTACAGAATTCAAATATGGTATACATTATAATTGTGCTAGAAAAGGAATGCCAACAAAATCATTGGAGAAAATTCACCCCTTGTACTTTTCAGTTTCTATAACATACACATCACTGTCAAATTACAAATATAATATGTATATTTTTATAAGAGAATAATCATTTTTACTATCAGTTTTAATTTACTAGGTCCACAATATTAACCATGACCTATTAGGCCTGATTATCATGATATACAAATTATCATAGTCACATTATTACCATACTTACATTTAATTATCATCAAAATAAGATGTTAAAAGGGAGAAATAACTTGGCTGGCACGTTGACAATATTTCTTTTATATATCAAGAGGATAATCTTGAAATACGCAATCTGATGTTGAGCTATTTTGTTGAAATATAGTTCTAAGAAGTCCATCAATAACACTCTCTCTATTTAATTTTAGTAGTTCATTATATTAAAAATATATTTTTATTTTTATTTATCATATTTAGTTTGTCAAGAGAAAATATATATTTTCATATATTATGCTCAACAATAATCACTTATTATTCAAAATTTAAAACTTTATATTAATTAATGTGGATATTATGGTAATTGATAAAATGCTCATATTAATAGTATTTCTCAAGAGGTATGCAAACTTGTTAGGAACCCATAACTCTCCTGACAACAAATCTGTACACTACGAAATGCAATACTGAAATAGGAACAACTTCAACTGTAATTTACTATTACCAACAAATAGCATAAGTTTTACGGATAGTAAATAGAGAATACTTCTAACAATCAAGGTATTTCGAGGAACCTTAAAATCCAAATTTGCTAGAAAAAATCCTACCCCAAAAACTGGCCGTCTTCCCTTCTTCCCAGTACAATTTACAACAAAATAAATACCTAATCTGCTAGGTAACTACTAGAATTACATATACCTAATAATTAATAAATAAAATAGTTACATTTAAACCTTATTTTCACCCTTCTTCTTGTGGTTATAGACCTTATGTAATGACCCTCTTGGTCATTTATGTGTAAAAGCATTCTTTTTCATCATTTAGAGCATTCACATAGAGATCCCAAGTCATTTATGACTTCCTGGGACTGATAGCTCAGTTATCTGGTCGTTCATTTAGATTATGTGCAAATTTCTATGTTTTGGAGCTTCTGAAATTTGAACAGCTGACTTCGGTCAAAAATTTAAGAGAATGACCTTAGAATACAATTCTTACGGTTTTGATAGCTCTGGAATGTTGAGTTTGGTCTAGAACGACCTTTCGTGCAGATCCCGAGGCTTCTAAGCTAATTCCGAGCCCCCTTGAGAAATTTGGTGTCACGACCCAGGGGTACCCCTTAGATGTAACAAGGCATATAAGACCCCGAGAGGCCTCATACAAGCCACTTAACATATCATAACATAAAGTAATTGAAAATGTGCGGGAATTGAAACTTTTCGAATACCATCAAGTATTTTATAAAAGTAAGCGGAAGTCTAACATGACATTGTCTCAAACCATCTAAACATAAGAAATAGAAATCTTGGGACACAGCCCATACAATAGTCTCAAAAGTAAAGAAAAGACATAAAAGAGATAGGGTGATCCAATCCTCGAATACAATCAAGACTCACCAAAGCTCCACTTCACAATCCTCTAGGAACCTAGCCACAAGTGTGTGAATCGAGAACACCGGACCCTACATTTGATATGAATGTAGGAAAGAGTATGCGTTAGTACAATCAAGTACTAAATATGATGGCTAGCATGAACAACATAAACATAAGCATTATTCAACATAAGACATAAGGCATTAGCATAATCAATATTTATAAAACATCATAATGAAAAAGGAATACTCCCTTAAGAAACCTCACTTAAGCTTAGCCAAGACATGGGTCATCCACCTCTAGTCAAGCTTACATCATGGAAGGCATATTTAACAACACTCCACAAAAGTCAATTTCATAACATAATCTCATTAATCATACTTACTTTTAAATACATGGGTATTCACCTCAATGCCTAGTTCATAAAGACTAATGGGTATTCACCTCTTGCCTTACTTACTTTTAGATTGCGGCTACTCACTTCCACAACCTCATCATATGATGCGGGTACTCGCCTCCACATCATTTCATAAGGAGCATGGGTACTCGCCTCCATGTCCATCCATCATAGTAAGAACGTGGGGGACTCACCTCTTGTTCAAGTGTAAGGAGTAGGGGAATCACCTCTTATCGTTTCATATGGAGGTCAAGGGTAATCACATCTAGCCTCATCATACATTAAGCATTTTAGTCTAGATTCATTTTAGGTGAGCAATCCTTTCAACCTAGACCCATTCATGTGAGTAAACGTTTCACATTCATTCAATCATGTTTATCAATTCATTATAGGAAGTATCTCTTCCACATCATAACATTTATAATCAACAATGCATAGTCTAGGCTTTACTCTCAAAGCACTACATCTCATGATCATCATCCATGCTTTACTCTCAAGAAATTAACATCATATTCATCATATATGCTTCAATCTAGAGCAATTCTATTCATAATTCATCAATCCTATAAGGATATATATCTAACCCATAGAGTTTCCCTCACAGGGCATCAAGCCCACTATATCAATTCAACCCCAAAATCATAGGATATGCATGAGTACATGTAATTTCATCCTAAATACATGAAATTCTATCAATTCAATCATAACCAATCATAATCCATTCATCATAACCCATAACAATGGAAGAAAACCTAAGTAGAATTGGGGAAATTCTTCATCAAATTGTGGAATTCTAGGGAACTCCATGGGAGGAAGGATTCCATGGATGAAAAGCCATCATACCTTAATTACAAAGCCCTCACAAGCTAGAGGCGTCATAATATACCACAAAGCCATCCGTACCTTCTGCTAAGGTCAACACCGGAGCGGAAGTAAGTCTATCTTTCAACTCTTGGAAACTTTTCTTACAAGCTTCGAACCATAAAAACTTAGCCTTTTTTTGATTCAAAGCCGTCAAAGGGGAAGCAATGAAGGAAAACCCCTCAACAAACTTTCTATAATAACCGGCCAAACCCAAGAAACTACTAATGTCTGTCGGTGATAGAGGTCTAGGCCAACTCTTGACCACATCCGTCTTAATCAGATCAACCTCAATACCCTTGCTTGAAACAATATGGCCTAAGAAAGCCACGAACCTTAACCAAAATTCACATTTACTAAACTTTGCATAGAGTTGTTGGTCTTTGAGAATTTGTAATACAATCCTGAAATATTGAATATGCTCATTCTCACTTCTTGAATAGATCAAAATATCATTGATAAACACAATCACAAACATATCAAGGTATTGTCTAAACACCCTATTCATCAAGTCCATAAACGCCGCCGGGGCATTAGTCAACCCAGAAGACATAACCAAGAACTCATAATGACCATATCGGGTTCAAAAAGCCATTTTCGGAACATCTTCCTCTTTCACCCTCAATTGCTGATAACCTGATCGGAGATCAATTTTAGAGAAATAACTTACCCCTTGGAGTTGATCAAATAAGTAATCTATTCTCGAAAGAGGATACTTGTTCTTTATGGTCGCTTTGTTCAATTGGCGGTAATCAATACACATAAGGAGTGAACCATCTTTCTTCTGAACAAACAGCACGGAGCACCCCATGGATAGATACTCGGTCGAATGAAAAACTTATTCAATAAGTCCTTTAACTGTTCCTTCAAATCCTTAAGTTCCATCGGAGCCATTCTATAAAGAGGAATAAAGATAGCTTGGGTATCGGGGAGAAGATCAATCCCAAAGTCTATTTCTCTTTCAGGAGGAACACCGGGTAAATCATCGGGAAAAACTTTCAAAAACTCTTTTACAATAGGGACCGACTCAAGAGTAGGAATTTCAAACTCCACATCTCTCACCCTCACAATATGGTATACACAACCCTTCGAATTCATTTTCCTAGCTTTTAGGTAAGAAACAAATTGACCTCTAGGCATAGATTTTCCCCTCTCCCATTCAAGGATAGGCTCATTTGGAAACTAAATTTGACCACTCTAGTCCTACAATCAATGGAGGCATAACAAGAATGCAACCAATCCATACCCAAAATGACATTGAAGTCAATCATATCAAGTTCCACCAAATCTATT
>NW_006238937.1:2888846-2941099 GCF_000226075.1 Solanum tuberosum | reverse complement strand
CAAATCTATTAGAGTGACTCTATGGGATAAGGAAATGAGACATCTCCTATAGACTCTTTTAGCCACAACAGAATCACCAACGAGGGTAGAAACAGAAAAAGGTTCTAACAATACTTCGGGGAGCACATCAAATCTCATAGCAACAATAGGAGTCACAAATGACAAAGTAGAACTCGGGTCAAGTAAAGCATACACTTCTATATGGAAGACTTCTAACATACCAGTCGTAACCTCTAGTTTGGAGAAAAAAAATGGTTTTGCTTAGGAGCATTTCCACTTGAGCCACTTAGATTGGATGAAGGGTAAGGTTGAGCCCTACGACTAGTGTCTCCATCAGTTTTAGCAACCGAAGGACAATCCCTTATTTTATGATCCATTTTACCACACCCGAAACAAGCATTAGAGTCTGCTAGACACTTCTCTTCATGGTTTCTCCCACATTTAGCACAAGTAGGCATCGGAGGCCTATTACCTTCTCCTTGCAGTTTTGGGTTTGACACCCTCTTATTTCTTGGCCTCGGAGGAGCACTTGTAGAACCTTCCCCGGAGAACCTTTGTCGGAATCTAGAACGACCCCGTCCACCAGACCTAGCACGAGAATAGTTTCCATTATCCACTCTAGCCCTTTTTACCTACCTAGATCTCTCCTTGAGCTTTTCCTCCTCGATTTGTTGGGCATGCACCATAAGGCGAGAAATGTCCATGTCATGAACAAGCATAGCGATGCGGAACTCTTTGACAACCAAGCCAGACAATCCCGACACAAACTTATTCATCTTGGCCCTACGATCCACAACAATGGAAGTAGCATACTTGGATAGTTGAGTGAACCTCAAGGCGTATTCCCTTACACTCATATTTCCTTGCCTAAGGTTGATGAACTCAATTACCTTGGCCTCTATAATCTCTAGAGGGAAGAATCGATCAAGAAAAACACTTTTGAACCTTTCCCATTCTATGGGACCCACTTCCATCAGCCTTCCCTCTTTCCACTGATTAAACCAAATCTGAGCAACCATTTTGAGTTTGTAAGCGGCTAGTTCCGCCTTCTCTATCGAAGTCACACCCATCATAGCAAGTACCTTATAGACCTCGTCGATAAAATCTTGAGGGTCTTTCTCAAGTTTGGAGCCATAAAATTCGAGCGGATTCATTTTTGTAAAATCTCTCACTCTTTCCGCCGCTGTACCCACACTTGGGTTCACAGGGGCTACCACCTCTCTGTTAGCTTGTGCCATCACAGCTTGAGACAACACTTATAATGCTGACCTAAACTCCGCATTAGTCACATTCTCATTCAACGAGTCAATCAGAGCTTGGGGAGGAGCTTGAGGAGAAACCTCTTGCTCAACATTGCCTTCTTCCAACCTTCTAGAATTAGCCCTTCTAGTAGTCATTTCCTGAAAACCATCGGGCACGGATTAGGAGAAAGACTTATAGATATTAATTCCATGACACGACTTAGAGAAATGAAGAAGTGAAGTTTCCTAAACATCTAATAGCCTCTCATTCATAAATGTGGCGCACTTCACACTTATGAACAAGACTCTACTTGATGTGGTTTGAGACATCCTAGAACAAGTCTAAACCTTGTGCTCTGATTACCAAGTTTGTTATGACTCAGGGGTATCCCCTAGATATAACAAGACGTATAAGACCCCGAGAGGCCTCATACAAGCCACTTATCATATCTTAACATAAAGTAATAGAAAACGTGCGGGAATTAAAACTTTTTGAATACCATTAAGTCTTTTATGAAAGCAAGCGAAAGTCTAACATGACATTGTCTCAAACCATCTAAACATAGGAAATATAAATCTTGGGATGCAGACCATACAATAGTCTCAAAAGTAAAGGAAAGACATAAAAGAGATAGGGTGATCCAATCCTTGAATACAACGAGGACTCACCAAAGCTTCACTTCACAATCCTCTAGGAACCTAGACACAAGTGTGTGAATCGGGAATGCCAGACCCTACATTTGATAAGAATGTAGGCAACAGTATGTGTTAGTATAATCAAGTACTAAATATGATGGCTAGCATGAACAACATAAACATAAGCATTAATCAACATAAGAATAAGGCATAAGCATAATCAATATATGTAAAGTATCATAATGAAAAAGGAATACTCCCTTAAGAAACCTCACTTAAGCTTATCCAAGACACGGGTCATCCACATCTAGTCAAGCATACATCATGTAAGGCATATCTAGCTACACTCTACACAAGTCAATTTCATAACATAATCTCATTAATCGTACTTGCCTTTAAGTATATGGGGATTCGCGACAATGCCTAGTTCATAAAGGCTAATGGGTATTCGCCTCTTGCCTTACTTACTTTTAGATTGCGGGTACTCGCCTCCACAACCTAATCATATGATGTGGGTACTCACCTCCACATTATTTCATAAGCAGCATGGGTACTCGCCGCCATGTCCGTTCATCATAGTAAGAACGTGGGTACTCACCTCTTCTTCAAGTCCAAGGAGTAGGGGAATCGTCTCTTATCCTTTCATATGGAGGTCAAGGGTAATCGCCTCTAGCATTATCATACATTAAGCATGTTAGTCTAGATTCATTTTAGGTGAGCAATCCTTTCAACTTAGAACCATTCATGTGAGTAAACCTTTCACATTCATTCAATCATGCCTATCAATTCATTATAGGAAGTATCTCTTTCGCATCATAGCATTTACAATCAACAATGTATAGTCTAAGTTTTACTCACAAAGCACTACATTTCATGATCATCATCCATGCTTTAATCTCAAACAATTAAAATCATATTCATCATATATGCTTTAATCTAAAGAAATTCCATTCATAATTCATCAATCCTATAAGGATATATCTAACCCATAGAGTTTCCCTCACATGGCATCAAGCCCACTATATCAATTCAACCCTAAAATAATAGGATAGGCATGGGTACATGTAATTTCATCCTAAATACATGAAATTCTATCAATTCAATCATTAACAATCATAATCCACTCAATTGGATCAACATTCATCATAACCCACAACATTGGAAGAAACCCTAACTAGAAATGGGGAAATTCTTCATCTAATTGTGGAATTCTGGGGGATTCCATGGGAGTAAGGATCCCATGGATGAAAATCCATCATACCTTGATTACAAAGCCCTCACAAGCTTGTACTTTGGAAACTTGATTTTGACCTCGCTTCAATCTCCTTCTTCTTCTTCCAACTTCTAGAGAGAGAATCACTGTATTGAGTTATGGGAAATCTTTTGGGATTTTGAGAGAATGACTTAATTAGGGGATTTTGGGGGTTAAAAATACTTATATAGGTGGTCTAGGTCTAGGCAAAGCGACACCACTTCAATTTAATTTAAACTGACAAAGATCCTTAAGTCCCTAAAATAATTTCCTTGACATGACCCACGATACCATGACCTACGAACCGTGGATGGATCAACGGTTTGTCCTGGTCAATTGTGGATCATGGTCAGAGAATTTTGGCCAATCCACGGACCGTGGACCCACCCACGGGGCGTGGTCCTGGCCGTGGTTCACTGCTTCAAAATAGATTCCACGGTGCTCACTTACGGGGCTCACCCACATGGCGTGGGTCCAACCACGGGGGATGGTTTGCCCATGTGGGTGACACCTGAATGTCTTGAATTTTTGCTAAGCCTTCCTCTTTCAGGTAATGGGTGTTACATTTGGCTTAAAATAGAGCTTGGGTGTGGGACTCACTTTTTGTTGAGACGAACTCGGTTGGAAGTTTTGACTGCTCCGTTGAGTCCATAATGTGGAATTTGATGGGGAAGCATATTTCATTTGTGCGCATAAAGTTTCAAATGAATCTCGAGCAGCCCATCACGGACTTTAACATTGGCAAAAACCAGCTGATATGCATTAGCTGGTGCACTGTCATTTTCCCTTCATATTTTTATTGACCTTGGCCATGTTTGTGAAGGCCAGGTTTCTTGGCCTTGACGATCGCATGGCTTGACCGCGTTCATGAAGAATTAGCATGTTAACCATTCTCCTTCGCGGGCCTCTAGCCGCGATTGTGGTGCCTAAGGATTTTACCTTCCATATTCATATGGCCTTCATTGTATTTGTGAATGCATTTTCCTTGATCTCTGTGATCACATGCCCTCCTGGACACGATCACGATGAGTTATTTGGTCTGGCCTTTTTAGATAAAGACTGGACCCTAATCAACTTACCCCATAAACTTCAAATTCGAATTTTGTGAGTTGTGGAACTCCAAATTTGGTGATTCAAAGCTTGGTGTGTTCAAGAACATCGAGACTATGTGTTGGGGTGACCGAGGGTATTATTAAATTAGAGTGTTGAGGTAAAATCGACCCCAAAGGGTTTTCCTTTCCTCGTGTCCTTATTCTTTAATTAGTGAATTTATGCATGTGGTTGGTTTGGGCTATTTCGAGCCTCAAATTGTGTGTCGTTTTGGGACACAAGTTCAGGGAGCTAATTAGAACCTTTTGATGGAGTCAGTTCTGGAATTTCTAATGTGGGTCCCACATTTCCTATTTTGACTCCAATTTGGGTCTGTGTCTTATGTGAATTTAATGTCTAAACAATCGTATTAACATTATGATTCTATTTCTGATAGAATGGAAACAGTCAGAGGCCTTTCAGAAAGAAAAAAACTTTGGTATAATGGGTTGGAGCACATGTGATTGGCCTTATGTAGGCTACGACTTCTCGTTCCTAAGATTGAGCTTGATTATGCAAAAGCATTTTGATTTGTGTGAATTTGAGGTTGTTACCTAGTAGAGCATTCTAATTTCTTAGAATTCGGGTATTATGCTGTTTATCAGGCTTTACGGGATTGTAAGCATGATTTGTTGTCTAAATGTGATCGCTCTCACCTTGTGATGTGCCTTGGTTGTTGTTGCTGATTAGTTTGGGGGCATGCTTTGCCTTTAGTTTAGGCTCAGACTAATATACTTGCATTATTTAGATGGCTTAACTCCATGTTTTGGTCTTGGTTTTGCTCCGATGTCATTTCAGATGGCTTAACTCCATGAAGACTGATGTAGAAGAATTTGATTTGATAGTTTGAGCAATAACTAGGCGGTAACCTAGCGCTTGCACCATTTTTTATAACTCCCTTTTCACATCGGCCCCAATGTTACTTGGTTGGTGTTCCAGAGGGCGCTTGTCAATTGATGGTTGGATTTGGTTTGGGCTTAGAGTGATTAATTGATGGTACTTGGTGTGTGGTTCTCCCCCTTGATGCTCATTTTGCCGTTGATCTAGAATCTATCCAACTCATCTCTTATTCTCGGTTAAAGTCCCTCATCCACTCTTCTGTGTTACGGTTGGTTAGAGTCTTTGGCAATCTCTCGCCTTGGTTAGAGGCCTTGACATGTCTTTCGCTTTGGTTAGAGTCCTTAGTGTATCTTTGGCCTTAGTTAGAGTCTCTAGCGCATTTTTTTGGTTGCTTTGAGTCCTTGACATATTTTTCACCAAATGAATCCCATACCCAAGAGATCCTAAAGCTGAACACTGAACTCCACAATGGCCATCCATTAAGGCAGAATAGAAATAAGATTAATTTCCAACTCAATGTCAATAGGAAAGTTAATATCATGCTCTAGGGGTAGGCAAGGTAAGTCGGTAGGAACACATCCACAAACTCACGGACAATAGAAATCAACTCAACTGAAGGAACCACCCTTCTCACATCCCACACATAAGATAAATAAGATAGGCAACCGCTAGCCACTAACGTATGACCCCAAATAAAAGAGACAACTCCAACCGGTGTGCAACTACAAGAGCCCAGCCACACCACTGAGGGAATGCTAGTTATGGCTAAGGTAATGGTCTTAGAAAAGTAATCCAAGATAGCATAATAGGGGGATAACCACTCCATGGCCTAAATCACATCAAAGTCCAGCATATCAAGCAACATAAGTTCAACCTAGGTGTCACCCCTTGGATAGTCACCAAATAAGATCAAAACATCTAATCCACTACTAAATACTAACCCATTGGGGTCGACACATACAATGACACTGTCAAAGGCTCCGAATTCATACTCAAATGAGAAGTATAGTACATCGATACATATGAAAATGTAGAGCCCAGATTAAATAAAGTTGAGGCAGGCTGTTGGCATAAAAAAATATATCTGTGATAACATCGTCCGATGCCTCAACCTTTTCCCTCCTAGGAGATGCATATAGCTAGGCCTGCCTGCCTCTACCCCAAGCCCCAACCCTACTACCTGACCTACCTCCCTAGGGACCACCCTATCTACCTTGATAACCACCAAAACGGTCCTGACCCTAGCCTCACCTCTAACTAGAGATGTTGATGCTGAAGCTGATGAAGTCATCCTACACAAAGAGCACTCTCTCGACCAATAGTCTAGCTCCCCGTAATCATAGAAACCTAGTAAAGATTTGCCAAAAAAGAACAACCACCACGACATGATGTACCCAAATGTGACCCACCTTTACCCTGACTAAGGTAGGCATCACCCTCACTATACCGATCACCCTCTGAAGCTTATAATGAGGCCTGGAAAGGTCAGCTGAATTAACCCTTCTGGACCCGCTGGTGAGGCCTCTCGAAGGAGTTCCTAGGCCTAGAATGGGACTTGCTATAGCTACCCTCATGCCTAGATCCCTTGTCATTGTCCTCAAGACCAAGTTGCTCAATATTTTGGGCATGCTCAACTACATCTAGGAAAGAACAGCCCGTTGAAACCATATACAAAGTCTTAATCTGCAACTGGAGTCTCAAACCTTAGATAAAACACCAAACTCTATCATCCTTGGTAGGTAGAATGATAGTAGCCTGACGGGAGAGCTCGTGGAACCTCATCTGATACTCATCATAGTCATAGAGCCCTTCTCCAACTTTGAAAACAAATCCTGGAGTCTATCTTTGACACTCAGGGGATAAACCTAGCCAAAAAGGCTTCAGAAAAGTCTGACAATGGAATTGGAGGAGTCCCAACTGGTCCAGTCTCAAAATAAGAAGACCAATACTGTTTGGCTAGCCCATCAAGTTGATAATCAATGAAGTTGGCTCCTTTCAACTCCAAAAAAACCCAAAGTATATAGCTACTCGCGGAAAGTAGTGAGAAACTCATGGGCATGGATCCCTAGGTGGTACCTATACCTAAGGATCCTCTATTGCAAGCTGACCTTGTAAGGCTGGTGTCGGTGTAATTATAGTTGTAGCTTGGGCCTTCTTGATAAACAACACCACCCTCATCGGAACCTACCAAACGACACTTATCCAAGCTAGTCTATGAACATCAAGAACCAATTATTTCTTATAATTTTCTATATGTGCCACCCTACTCATCTATAAATGACTAAAGGTATTGGCCACCATATTGGCTTGCGCGGGTGATAAAGGACACTAATGTCATAGTCCTTCAAGAGTTATAGCCATCTACGTTGGTGAAGATTTAGATCATTTTGCTTGACTATGTCTTGCAAAATTTTGTTGTTGGTATAGACCTTAACATGGACAACATACAAACAATGCCTCCGAATCTGAAGGAAAAAACAATCGCCGCCAATTTCAAATCATGGGTAGGATAGTTCTTTTCGTGAATCTTAAGTTGTCTTGAAGTATAAGCAATAACTTTACCATTTTGCATAAGAACACACCCTAATCCAATCCTTGAAGCATCACATTAAACAACGATCCATTGGAGCCTTCCGACAAGTCAATACCAGAGCGGAGGTAAGCCTATCTTTCAACTCTCAAAATCTCTTTTCACTAGGTTCCGACCATAAGAACTTAACCTTCTTTTGGGTCAATGCAATCAAAGAAAATCCTTTCACAAAAATTCTATAATATCCAGCTAAACCCAAGAAGCTTCGAATATCCGAAGGTTATAAAGGTCGAGGCTGATTCTTAACAACTTCTGTCTTCTTAGGATCAACGTCAATTCCCTTACATGAACAAAATGTGACCAAGAAAAGCCACAGATCAAAATCAAAACTCGCATTTACTAAACTTAGCATATAACTCACGATCCTTGAGTATTTGCCACACAATCCTCAAATGCTCAACATGCTCATTCTCACTCCATGAGTAAATCAAGATATCATCAATAAATATAATAAAAAACATATCAAGATATTGTCTAAATACACTATTCATTAAGTCCATGAATTAAGCTAGAGTATTAATCAAACCAAACGACATTACCAAGAATTCATAATGATCATACATTGTTCGATAAATCAATCTTTAGAATGTCACTTTCTTTCACCCTCAATTAGTGATAACCCGACCATAGGTCAATCTTAGAGAAGTAACTCACTCCTTGGACTTGATCAAACAAATCATCAATCCTTGGAAGAGGATACTTATTATTAATGGTAATCTTGTTCAATTGTTGGTAATCAATAAAAATGCAAAATTAACCATGTTTCTTACGAACAAAAAAACTGGAGCACCCCATGAAGATATACTCGATCGGATGAACCCTTGTCCAACAAATCTTTCAATTGATCCGTTAAGTCTTTAAGTTCTACCAGATACATATGGTAAAGAGGAATATAGATAGGTCGCATATTGGGGAGAAGGTCAATACCTAAGTCTATTACCCTTTTGGGAGGAACACCACATAGATCATCGGGAAACACTTTTGGAAACTCATTTACAACTAGGACCGACTCAAGAATAGGGGTTTCAGAATCTGTATCCCTCCCCCAAACAAGATGATACATGCAACCCTTAGAAATCATTTCCCTAGCTTTAAGACAAGAGACAAACTGACCATTAGGCATAGAATCCCCCCTTTCCACTCTAGGATGGGCTCATTTGGAAATTGAAACTTAACCACTCAGGTTCTATAATCAACAAAAGCATAACAAGAATGGAGCCAATCCATACCAAGAATAACATCGAAATCCAACGTACCAATCTCTACAAGATCAACATAAGTTACTCTATGTGATAAGGATACAAGATAATTTCTATAGACTCTCTTAGCCACAATAGATTAACCAATAGGAGTATAGACAACAAAAGGTTCTGACAACACATTCAGAGAAACACCAAATCTCATAGCCACATATGGCATCACAAAAGAAAAAGTAGCACCGTGATCAAACAAAGCATAAACATCAAGATGAATGACTTTCAACATACCGGTAACCACATAGAGAGAACAATCTTGATCATGTCGAGTTTGAAGTGCATAAAATAAGTTTTGCTTTGGAGCACTTGAACCCAAACCAATAGGCGTAGCTTTCCTACCATCTCTTCATTGGTAGCAAGTGACAGGAAATCCGTCATCTTGTGACTTCTTTTACCAACACTAAAGCAACCATTCGTGCCTGCTAAGCATTTACCATCATGCTTCCTTCTACAAACATCACAAGTAGACAAAGAAGATCCACCAACATTTCCTCCTTGAGGCTTAGGGTAAGACACCCTATATTTATTGAACTAAGGAGCTGGAGCATTAGAGAAACTTTGGTCGTAAAACCTTTGTCAGAATCTAGAATGACCATGTCCACCGGACCTCGAATGTGAAAAGTCACCATCACCGGTCTTTTCCCTCTTTGCCTCCCTAGATATTTCCTTAAGCTTTTCCTTTTCAATTTGTTGGCATGTGTCATCAAATGGAAAATATCCATTTTCTTAATAAGCATGGTGGTACGACATTCCTTAACTACCATATTGGATACACCCGAAACAAATTTACTCATCCTTTCCCTAGAATCGACAACCATAGTTGGAGCATACTTTGCTAATTGAGTGAACGTCAAAGCATACTCCTTCACAGTCATATTTCCTTGACGAAGGTTAATGAACTCAAGTACCTTTTCCTCACACAAAATTAACTAAGTTACTTACAACTGTTTTATGAAGCTTCCATAATGATTTTGAGATGCATTGACCATGTTCATGATGTACGATTCTTCTTAAATGGTTTTACTATGTGGTCATGCATATCATGTTTTAGATAATGTCTCCTTACAATTATTTTTCATGTTTTATTGCATTCCCCTCATACTTAGTACATTCCTAATGCATACTTATACCTACATTGTTTTTTATTTGTAACTTCAAACTTGTCACGCCCCGAGGCTACCCCTTAGGCATAAACATGGGACCTAGGATCATGAGTGACCCAAAATTAACACTGAGCTAGCATATGATAAACAAACTGGACATATCTACGAAAAAGATGAACTAATGCGGAAGCTAAATTAGGAAATAACTTAATGATGGAGAATACCTAATACTACTCTGAATATATATAAAATTCTAAGAGTTTAGTAATTCTGAACAATCACTCAAAAACTAAAGCTGAATCTAAACTATGTCTGAAAAAGCCTCTAACTGACTAGAGTTGCTGGGACATGTCCCCAGCTAACCTTAGCAGAGCTGAAACTGAAATGAAAGACTAAATCTGAAAACATGTCTATTGTCCTCGAAGTAAGATGACTCATCACTGAAGCTGCTGAATGTGGATCGGAAACTGATCAACGGGTGATTTGAATGTTGAGGACCTGAACCTACATCATGGAAAGATGTAGCGCAGAGTATGCGTCAATACATGGAAGGTACTGAGCATGCACGATAGGATAAAAGATGAACAAAACATATAAGCTGAACAAAGCATAACTGAGCAATGACATAATCTAAACATGATGGAAATACTGAGATATATATAGAAAAGAACTGAACTGAATGCAATGACCAAGTACATAACATGCTGAGACTCAATACTGAAGTTTAACTGAAAACCTAGTAAAATACACTAGAGTCTGACTGTGGGAGCTACTAGTAACTTACATAACCACCATGTGAGCTAACCGTGGTGTCCGATGTATACACCCAATTGAAGTACCCGATATACCTTGCCAGGGGTATAAAGGCATGACTGGCGTGTTCACTAAAACTGATGTCCACAGAGGGGACTTAACCTAGGGGGCACGTAGTTCTAGGACTATGAGGGTACGCTGAAACCCTAGTCCACTAGGTGCTAAGCCTACTCCCAACTAAATATGTATATGATACATTATATGACTGAAATACTGAAATACTGAATAGCTTAAAATACTGACATGCAAATCTTAGAATATAACAATTATATACTCATAATGTGACATTCGAAACTAGAACATGTATATCTATTTAACTGACCTAGGATGTGTAATTCATGAATTAATAGAATTTACACAACTAGGGTTCTGAGTTTCATCCAAAGAACTAAGCAACGATTCCATGACATGATAATCTGATTAAGAATACTCTAAGAGCTAAATCAAAACCAATATCTAAGGTTTTAGAAACCCTAGTTCTAAGAAAGATATAGGAATCAAGAATCTGACTGAATTCTAGGGACCTAGTGGATGAAAGGAATCCACCAGTGAAATACCACATACCTGGTGACGAATTTCATGGAGAAATCTTTTGATTTTGGGGCAGGAACTTGCTGTTCGTTCTTGGGTAAAACTAGCGCCTCTTTCTCCTCTTTTATTCTAAGCTTGGTGAATTCTAGAGAATAATGGTTCAGGATAAAATCTGACTAGAATAATAGGCTAAAACTGACCAAAACAAAGTAGTTTAGGGATAAAATAATAAGGAAAAGACCCTATTACCCCTAAGCTAAAAGTCGACTATCCCATCGACGGAGCTGACTGAAGGGCCGTAAGTTGACTGGCGGTCCGTCCTATAAGTCATCGTTTGGCTGTCAGAGGGATGAAATCTGGGGTCTGAATAGTCAACTGACCCATCGACGGAGTTGATTGAAGGGCCGTAAGTCGACTGACGATCCATCCTGACAGTCGTCGTTTGGTTGTTAGAGGGCAAAAAAATTTGGGAAGTTCTGGGGGGAGTTGAGGTGGCAGACCACGGACCCCCACCTACAGTCCGCGGTTCAACCTACGGTCCATAGGTGGCCTCCGTCGGTGGCACCTGCATCTTTTGAAAATCTTAAAATTTGTTCTTTCTCGAATCCGGAGTGTTACAAAATTGTAGGCATTGATCAAAATTTATTTGAAATATTATAATATAAGTTCTGCAAGAGTCTCAATCAGACACCTTTAGATGTTGCTCATTACCCAATTGGATTAGATTCTCACAACGAATATATAGAGTTGTTACTGTAAAGTGGATGTGAGCATGATGTTTGTGTGGTTGGTATATGTGGCATTGGTGGAGTTGGAAAAATAACTCGGCAATAAGCTATCTACAATCAAATATTTTTAAGTTTTGTGGTAGTTGCTTCCTTTCAGTAGCTGAAGAATTTGCTCTAGTGAAGCTACAAGAGAAACTACTTCATCAAATCCTTAAAACTAAGGACTTGAAAGTTGATAGTGTTGCTGAAGGCGTTAATATCATAAAGCAAGACTTAGGTCACATTAGATTCTAATTGTACTTGATGACGTGGATCATAGAAGCCAATTAGAATCCTTAACAAGATAAAAGAAGTTGATTAGGCTCTGATAGTGTAGTGTAATAATTATTACAACCCGAGATGAGCATATGCTATATTGGCTTACAACAAGTGAGATATACGAGGCCAAATTTTTAAATGATAATGAAGCTCAACAACTTTTTTTTTTCTTGCTTTTAAAAGCCTTTCTCCATCATTAGATATTGTTGAGCTGTCACAAGACATAATAAAATATTCAGGTGGGCTACCATTAGCTCTTGTGACATTGGGGTCACATTAGCAATATAGATCCGTAGAAAAATGGAGATACAAGTTCAGTAAACTAAGAGTAATTCCTCATTGTGATATTCAAAATATTCTCCAGATAAGCTATGATAGACTTGATGAAAATACACATAGTGTTTTCCTTGATATCACGTGTTCCTTCCATGGATTGTTTCAGGATGATGTTACCAAAACATTAAATGCATGTGTTTTTTTTTTCTTTTTCTGAAAGTGCAATTTTAACCTTAGTTCAAAGGAACTTTCTCCAAAGGGATAGGTGTCATTTGGTGATGCATGATCTAGTGAGGGATATGGTAAGATAAATCGTTCACATGGAATCACCTTGAGACTATAGAAAATAGAGTAGATTTTTCAACCCTCAAGATGTCTATGACGTTCTACAAGGAAATAAAGTCAGTAAATTTCATTATCTTTATTTTGGTTATACTTTCTTTTCTATTTTTTTCTTTCATTTAATGTGATATACATTTGCTTATAATTTGATGTCACCACAAGAAACTTGTAGTTATTAATATGAAAGGGAGCAATATCCAAGAATTTGATTTGAATTTGCATTGACATTTACCCGTTAATTTTCGGGAAAAATACAAATTAACGGATGAATATCATTTTGTTTATATGTTTGTGCAAGAAATAAACCGAAGAAAGTGTGTTGATTTTCATTCTTAAATAATCAATTAAATTAAATAATACCACGTATTTTTTTCTCCATATTTGGGCTATTTAAATTTAACTCAAATTCTAGGTTTTAAATTTTTAATTCAACTCAATACGGGTAAAAATAACTCATTTTCAATACGAATAAAAAAAGACTTTTGTTAATTAGTAATTACACTACTAAAGGCTAAAATTTGACTGACTTTGTTAGGTTGCCATTCACTTTTTAAGAAAGAAAACAGAAGCACTTCATCGGCTAATTTTCACACAAAAATATAGAGAAGCTCTCAAAAAGAAATTTTTATTTTTAAAAAAAGAATCAATGTTCATTCGTCAATTTTTTTTTTCTTTACGAAAACTAATAGACAAACATTGAAAAATGAGGACAAGTTAGAGGGGTTGTGTATGTGTTTTGCCGAGTATTTGTAAAGGCATAGTGGAACATCATGGCATATTTGATTTCTTGTATTATTATTTTTACGGAAGGGCCTAAAATCCCCCTCAACTATTTGAATTGATTCAAAACTACCCTTCACCCATCTTTCAGCCCTCAAATACCCATGACATTAACATTTTGGCTAAAAAATACCCTTATTTCTAATGACCAACACTCATAAGGTGGATGGAGGGTAAATTTATACCAAATCACATAGGTTAAGGGGATATTAGACCCTTTTCCATCAAAATAATTTGAAATTACTTAATATATAGGCTCATGTGATTGGCCTAATTTTGGGTTCTGTAATAAATTTAAAATAATAAAAGATAAACCATCTACTATCTACATGCACCTGCCCCCACCTTGTAACACCTTGGAAGTTGGAAAGTGAAGTTGAAAGGAAAAGTTGCAGAATTTTTACTGAAATAGTGAACTACGAGTTCAATCTATGGACTGCAGGAAGTCCTATGAGCAATAAAAAGGAGATTGTAGAAGTTGAGATTTGATTTTGGAATTTGAAGTTTTTGAAGTTTGAGCTACGATTTGATAGGACTAATCGTAGGGACTTTGATGAGTCGTAGATAGCTCTCGTGTAAAGGATTGAGATTTTATTTTAAAAATCAGTCATACATAAGAATTTTACGGGTTGTAGAATGGGTTTCGTAGAAAGGTCCCACACTTAGTGAATTTTTTCAGTTAAAGTTGATGTCTACGGACCGTAAAAATTTAGACGGACGGTAGAAAGGTTTCGTGGAAAGTTAGTTGAATTTGGATTTCAAGAGTTGGTTCTGCAGTTGACAAGTATGGACCATAGAAATTTCTACGGACCGTAGCTCCAAACTGTAGAAGCCATCAGACAGTTATATTTTAAGGGTATTTGGATCTTATTCTATGCATTAAATGTCTATACTATGTCGTTTTACCCCTATTTCTAAGTCCTATAACTACCTTTCTACTCTTAAAATTACCCTTACTCTCACATTCTCTAAAATTTCTAAATCCCATCCAAATTCTTTCAAGTCTCAAGGAAGAAGAAGCTAGGGTTTCTGAATCAAGTCTCCTTACACCATTGCTTTTGGACTTTGAATAGAGAGCTATGTAGAGTTTCATCAATAGGTTCCATTAACCCATTGAGCCCCAAATATTTCTCAATTCTCCAAGTTCAATTTCATCAATTTGATTATGGTTGAATTCGAACTGCGTTGATTCAATTGTTTGATTTTGATCTTATCATGACTTTTTTGACTCAATTAAATGCTTTTCAATTGATTTCACTTGAACCCATGCAATTTTCATGATTTTTATTATGAACTCTTAAAGGCATGAATTTATGAAAAAGCTATGAATCTATGAATGATATTTTTATGAAAGTTATGAATGAATTGAGAAAAGGAATGTTTTATAATCCAGGTTTCTTTAAGATAAGCATAAATGAAATTGTGAAAGGATTTTCTCACATAATAAGGAATCGTGATTGGTGAAAGGTTTTCTCACACATGCATGATACAAGATTCAAGGAGCTACTCTATGATGATTTAAGATTGGACTAGTGTCGTAATTGTGCTTTTCCATGTATGCTGTTATGTTTCTAAAACTGACTACTCCATAGGGATTTAACTTGGCATCAAGAGAACTTTGAGGTGGAGGTTCAATTAGGATAGTCTCTAGTAGGGGTGCCAAAAATGAACCCAAACATAGGTAACCCGCCCAACCCACCCATTTAAAAAGAATCCTCAACTGAGTCCAATTCAATCTCCAATTTCAACCCATTTTAAAACTCTTTACTAAGATATGTTCCTATATTAAAGGTATGAATTATTATTTATTTAACATCTTTTAGGATTTATCTATACATTTGTTACTTTTTAATTTTTTTTTATCTTGAGCTGAAATTCAAATTGTGATTATAAAAGTTAAATATCACTATGTTATAATTATTGAGATTAATCGTGTCAAATTGGGCGGGTCAAGACCCAACCCATTGTTTAGCCCATTTGAACCCAGCCCATTTGTGCCCAAAGTAAACTTGGGCGGGTCAAGACCCAACCCGATTTCTTTTTCAACCAATTTTAATATCTCCAATTTCAACCTAACCCGCCCATTTGACACCCCTAGTCTCTAGTTCCAAACTTTGTTCCCCATAGGATTGCCTTAAAAGGCCTAGCTAGTGGATCCACATATAGCATATTAATTATGATACATAGTTCTATCGTGGCAAGTAGACTCTTCCTTTTCGATTTGAGAGTTACATCAGATTCCATGCTATAGCTCGCATGGTCTATTGTCGGTCATAGATAATATCCCACAAAATGAACTAAATTGCTTTCAAAGGTTTCTATGAATCTTTCCTTATCTTTAAAGATGCATTGACCATGTTCATGACTTATGATTTTTTTAAAGATTTTACCATGTTTTAGCTTGGTGCGTATCATGTTTTCTCTTATGTCCCATTATGATCATGTTTCATATTTTTATGCATATCCCTCATACTTAGTACATTCCACCTACTAATGCATACTTGTGCCTACATTGTTTAACTAATGTAGGGTCCGACGATCTTCCTCCTTTGGTGGCTAGTGCTTGATCATCCAAAGTTAAAAGAGTTGGTGAGTCCTCAGGTTATGAGAACCATGTCACATTTACTTTACTTTCTTATGTCATGAGTTTTCAAACATTGTACATGGTGTAAGGGTTATGTTGCAGCCATTTCTTGATGCATTAGATTGGCTTGTCGAGACTATGTTAGACTTTCGCTTTTATGTATAACTTTTTCATGATATGAGACTTACTTCTTAAATTCTCGTGTTACTATTATATTATGTATATGCATGCAGAGTGGCTTGTGTAGGGTCTCTCAGGTTCTTATACACTATGTCAAATCTAGGGTGTACTTTGGGTTGTGACAAACTTTGTATTTAAGCTAGGTTTTAGAAAAAGGACCTAGGATGTCTGATAAGCCGCGTTGAGTAGAGTCTAGTTTATAAGTTTGAAGCGCACTACATTTACGAATATGAGGCTACAAAACATTTAAGAAACATCACTTCTTTCATTACTCTAAAGTCGTGCCATAGAGTCTATCTCTATACGAGTCCTTCTCCTAAATATTGCCTGATGCTTTTTAGGATATGGAACCTCTAATAGCCTATGTGAGAAGGAATGCGAGTGACAATGTGGAGCCCGAGGTTTCTCAAGTTCGGGTTGGTCCATTTGTCGAGCAAGTGACTCATGCCGAGTTCTGAGTCACTTTTCAAATGTTGGCTCAAGATATAAAGGCCCAAGCTAAAGAAAGGCCATTGCTCCTGCAAACCCAACTGTGTGTTCGACAGTGACAAGGATAAGAGACTTCACTAGGATGAATTCTCTGAAGTTCCATGGTTCCAAGGTTGATGAGGATCCTCAAGAGTTCATTGATGAGGTGTATAACATAGTGAGAATTATGGGATTGTCTACGATGGAGAAAGTGGAATTGGCCACTTATCAACTCAAGGGTGTTGCTCTAGTTTGGTTAAACCAATGGAAGGATGAGAGGGCGATAGATGCGGGTGCTCTTGATTGAGGGAAATTCAAGGGATATTTTCTTCATCATTTCTTTCCTCTTGAGATGAGAGAGGAAAAATTCCTTGAGTTCATTAATCTCCGTCAATACAATATGAGTGTGAAGGAGTATGCTTTGAAGTTCACTCAATTGGATAAGTATGTCCAACTATGGTTGCCGACTTTAGGGCAAGGATGAGTAAGTTTGTTATGGTTGAGTCTGACTTGGTCACAAAGAGTGTCGTACCACCATATTGATTAAGGAGATGGATATTTCTCTTTTGATGATACATTCCCAACAAATTTAAGAGGAGAAGCGTAAGGAAAGGGACAGAGAGTCCAAGAGGGAAAGGACCAGTGATGGTGACTTTTCTCATTCTAGGTCTGGTAGACATGGGCGTCCTTAATTTCGGAAAAAAGTTTTCTAGTCAAGGTTCTTCTAATGTTCCGGTTCCTAAGTTCAACAAAGATACGGTGCCTAACCCTAAGCCTCAAGGAGGTGGTGGAAATGGATCTTCTATATCTACTTGCACTCGGTGTGGAATGAGACATGATGTCAAGTGTTCGGACGGTACGTATGGTTTCTTTGGTTGTGGAAAGAGTAGTCACAAAGTGAAGGATTGACCATTGCAAGCTAGAAAGGGTAATGATGGTAGGCAAGCTCAGCCTAGTGGTTCCAATTCAGGTGCATTGAAGAAAAATAGATTTTATGCTCTTGAGACTCGACAGCATCACTAGGGTTCTCTGAATGTTGTGACTGGTATGTTGGAAGTCTTTCATCTTGATGTTTATGGTTTGATTGATCCGGGTGCTACTTTATCATTTGTTACTCTTTATGTGGCCATGAGATTTGATATTGGTCCCGAAATCCTTTCTAATACCTTTAATGTCTCTTCTCCTGTCGCTGATTCTATAGTTGGTAAGAGAGTTTATAGGAATTTTCCTATTTCTGTTTCTCATAGAGTCACTCATGTTGATCTTGTAGAGCTTGATATGTTAGATTTTGATGTTATTCATGGGATAGATTATCTGCATGCATGCTATGCTTCCATTGGTTGTAGAACCTGATTGGTCACATTAAAGGTTCCGAACGAACCTATCATGTTATGGGAAGAGGGAAATTGTGTTCTTAAGAGTCAATTTATATCTTTCTGAAAGGCTACAAATATGATTTCTAAGGGCTGCATTGATAATCTTGTTCGGGTTAGGGATATAGATTCTGAAACCCCAACCCTTGAGTCACTCCCGATTGTGAATGAGTTTCTAAAAGTGTTTCACGATGATCTTCCTAGTATTCCTCCCGAAAGGGAAATAGACCAAGTATTGACCTTTTCTTAGATACGCATCCTATTTCTATTCTACCATACTTATGGCCTTGGAAAAACTTAGGGAATTAAAGGATCAGCTCAAAGACTTGTTTGATAAGGGTTTCTTAAGATCGAGTATCTCACCATGGGGGTGCTCCAGTGTTGTTTGGTCGAAAGAAAGACGGTTCTCTCCAAATGTGCATTGACAATTGGTAATTGAATAAGGTTACCATTAATAATAAGTATCATATTCCAAGGATTGATGACTTTCATGATCAACTCTAAGGTGCGAGTTACTTTTCCAAGATTAACCTTCGATCGGGTTATTATCAATTGGGGGTGAAGGAAAATGACATTCCAAAGACAACGTTTTGAACTCGGTATGGTCATTATGAGTTCTTGGTGATGCCTTTTGGTTTGATAATACCCCAGTGGCATTTAGGGATTTGATGAATAGTGTCTTCAAGCAATATCTTGATATGTTTGTGATTATGCTTATCGATTATATCTTGATCTACTCTCAGAGTGAGGATGAACATGTTGAACATTTGAGGATTGTGTTGCAAATTCTCAAGGATTGGGAATTGTACGCTAAGTTTAGCAAGTGTGAATTTTGGTTGAGGTCCCTTGCTTTCCTTGGCCACATTGTATCTGATTATGGTATTCAAGATGATCCTAAGGAAACCAAGGCGGTTAAGAATTGTCCTTGACCTTTGTCCGATTCAGATATACTGAGTTTCTTGTGTTTGTCCTATTATTATAGAAGGTTTGTGGAGGGAATTTTCTCCATTTCTTCGCCTTTGATGACACTGACTCAAAAGAAAGTGAAATTCTTATGGTCGGAAGCTTGTGAGAAGAGTTTCCAAGAGTTGAGAGATAGACTCACTTCGGCCCCTATTTTGACAATACCGAAAGGATTGGATGGTTTTGTGGTTTATTGTGATGCTTCTAGGATTGGTCTTGGTTGTGTTTTGATGCAACATGGGAAAGTATGGCCTATTTTTCAATGCAGTTGGTTCTACGGTTGACCAGTACGAACCGTAGGTCCAATCGTAGAAGTTATCCGATAATTATTTCTTAAGGGTATTTGGGTCTTTTCCTATGCATTAAATGCCAATACTATGCCATTTTACCGCTATTTCTAAATCCTACAACTACCCTTCTATGCCTAAAATTACCCCAACTCTCTCGTTCTCCCAAATCCCCAAATCTCATCCAGATTCATCCCCTTCAAATTCTAAGTCTCAAGGGAAATAAATCTAGGGCTTCCGAATCAAGTCACTTTTTCACCATTGCTTTTGGGATTTGAATAACAATGTATGTTGGGTTTCATAATGGGTTCCATTCACCCAATGAGCCCCAAAGATTTCTCAATTCTCCAAGTTAAATTTGACTAGATTTTAATTCAATTCTTCATGTGTTCTAATTGTGTTGATTTTGATCGTATCATTACTGTTTTGACTCAATTAAATACTTTTCCATTGATTTCACTTGAACCCATGCAACTTTCATGATTTTGGTTATGAACTCTTAAACACATGAATTTATGAGGAAATTATGAATCTATGAATGATGTTTTTATGAAAGTTATGCATGAATTGTGAAAAGGAACGTTTTATGATAGATGTTGCTTTAAGATAAACATCAATGAAATTTTGCAAGGATTTTCTCACATATTAAGGAATCAAGATTGGTGAAAAGTTCTCACACATGTATGATTCAAAATTTAAGGAACTACTCTATGATGATTTAAGCTTGGACTAGTATCTTAATTGTACTTTTCCATGTATGATGTTATGAATTTTTTTTACTATTCCATTGGGATTTAGCTTAGCACCGAGAGAACTTTGAGGTGTAGGCTCAAATAGGGTAGTAGCAACCTCTAGTTCCAATTTACGTGCCACAGATAAGATTGCCTTAGATGGCCTGACTAGTGGATTCACATATATCATATGAATCATAATACATAGTTCTACCTTTGCAAGTTAACTCTCCCTTCTCGATGTGGGATTTACATCAGTTTCATTTTATGTCTTGGATGGTTTATTGTCGGTTAAAGATAATATCCATCAAAATGAACTAAGTTGCTTTCAAAGGTTTCTATGAAGCTTTCCTTATGTTTTATGATATATTGACAATGTTCACAACTTATGATTTTTCTTTAAAGGTTTAACCATGTTTTAGCTGGTCATGCATATCATATTTTCCCTTATGTCCCCTTCTAATCATGTTTCATGTTTTTATACATATCCCTCATATTAGTATATTACACGTACTGTCAAGACCTAGGGGTACCCCGTAGATGTAACGTATAGAACCCTGAAGGACTCCATACAAGCCACTTAGCTCTCATAACATAAGAAATAGAACAATAAGAGTAAAACAATAGTCCAAGTCCAAAACATTTTATAAACGAAAAGTGGAAGTCTAAACTCTTGTCTCATCATAGCCATCTAATACAATAGAATGAAATTGGGTCTAGCCCATACATCATGTCCAAAAGAGAAAATACATGAAACTGAAAACAATAACTCCATCCTCGAAGCATGAGGACTCACCAAAGCTCGGGAAAATCATGAAGTCAACTACTAGTCACGTGACTCGAAAACCTCTCTGCCGGACCCTAAATTTGGGGAAATGTAGGCTAGAATATGAGTTAGTACAAACAATGTACCAAGTATGATAGCAATGCATAAAACATTTAAATCATGCTAAAAAGGGATATTTCATTTCATGACATGAAATTGACCAAGATAAACATGATATAAAAGAGTTATAAAACATAAGTCATAAATCATGGTCAATGCCAGCTAACTTCATCTTTAAAAACCTTTGAACTCATATGTGATACTTCTTGAAGTAACCTTAGTTCATTATTACTTCTGGGGAAATTAGCCTTAACCGACATTGAGATCATATGAGCTAAAACATGGAATCCGGTGTCTACTCCACACCGAAAAGAGGTGTCCTATTTGCCGAAGGTAGAACCTTGAACTTGTAGCTTAAGTGGATCCACTAGCTAATCAACCTATGGGGGCACATAGTTAAGGGATAAGGAGATTGCTACTATGTCATGACCCAGGGGTACCCCCTAGATGTAACACGACACATAGAACTCCGAAAGGCTTCATGTAAGCCACTTAGCATATCATTACATAAAGTCCTAGAATAATAAAGAGTAAAACACATTTCAAGTCTTAAAAGTTTTCCATAAAAGAAAGCGGAAGTCTAGACTTGTCTCAATATAGCAATCTATGACAATCTTGAATGGAATAGGGCCTAACCCATACAACATGTCCAAAAAGGGAAATACAATAAAGGAAACTACATCATGAGAAAAAGCTATTCTCGAACCATGAAGACTTACCAACAAGCTGGAAAGATAGCAAAGTCCAAGAACTAGCCACTAGAATGATCACCTCGAGAACCAGACCCTACACTTGGGGAAAATGTAGGAAAAGTAGGCGTTAGTACAAAAATGCATTAAGTATGATAGCCAGCCATGCATAAAAACATTTAAAAGATGCTAAAAGGGACATTTCATTATAAATCATGCTATATGCCAAGTTTGAACATCATATAAGATAGTAGAAGTCATAAGTCATAGACATAATCAATACATATATCATCATAACATAAGAGAAACACTTCATAATTACCCTCAAGGCATACTTGTGCAATGCATGAATAAGACCCCATAAATCTCACCCATGCTAAGTAAACATCTTTAGGCCATCATTCATATTCATCACCCTTTGAAAATCTTGAACACTATGAGGTACTTCTCAAGCACATCTTAGTTCCTCATTTCATCGAACACTTCGAGATACTTCTTTAAGCACATCTTAGTTCATTATTATCTTGAGCACTATGAGATGCTTCATCAAACATGTCTTAGTTCATTGTACTTGAACACTATGAGATGCTCCTTCAAGCATGTCTTAGTTCATTATTAATCTTGTTATAGTTGGGATATAACCTTAACCGACATGAGACCATGTGAACTATCACATAATCCCTCCCAGTGTTACCCACACCAACAAGGGTTGGTCTACTTGCCTAAAGTAGAACCGATTTGTCAGCTTAGTTGGATCAACTAGCTAAACATTCTACGGGGCACGTAGTTATGGAATACATAGATTGCTACTAGAAACCTGGACTCCACTAGGTGAAGAATTCCATCTCATGAGACATGCTTTGGGAAACCCGGACTCTACTAGGTGAGAGTTCCCATTTCGGAAGCCCAAACTCAACTATGTGAGAGCCTCCATCTCATTTCAATATTCACTCGGTGCTAGGCATAAATCCCACAAGATAGTCATTAAGTTTTTAGTTAACTAAAGTCTTATGGAAAGATGTCCTTGACAATCAATCCAAGTTAATTCATTAGAATAGTTTTTTAGACCATGCGTGAGCAACTATCACCATCCATGATCAATTTTACTCTTAGATTCAATTGGGTGAGAAAAGCCTTTTCAACCTTAGAATCTTCATTATGTGAGAAAACCTTTCACATTAAGTTAATTATGAGTTCATGAGAATAACCTTTCAATAATCCCACAACAACAATCTAATCATAAAGAATAACACTTCACTCTCAAAGCATCATTAAATCATTTACAAAGACTTCATAAGCATGCATAATATCATAATTTTTCCCTTTCAAGGATCAAATTTCATATCAAATCAATACATATATAATTTACTACATTAGACATGGATATTAACATAATTCAAGTATCCCAATTACTACAAGCAGAATCTGATAATATCCTTCGTTGATCAAGACACCTATATCACAAGATCATAATTTGTGAATATGGGAATTTCAACATGAAAAACATGATAAATCATTCATTCAATCATAATATAAAGTAATTCAAACATTAGAATCATTTTTGAAAGGAACCCATGACTTTGGAATCAAACCCTAGCTTTTGGGGGATTTCTATCTTTGAAATTAGGGTTTTGAAGGGACTCCATGGATGAAGGCTATCCATGGATGAAGAGATACCATACCTTAGCAATGAAATCCAATGAATTTTGAGTAGAAAACCTTTGCTCCTTGAACCCTAGCTCCAACTTTTCTTTCTTCTTCTTTCTTTGAAGTTTCTAGAGAGAGAATATTTTGAGAGGGAAATTGGGTTCTTTTTGGTGAGTTAGAAATAATGACTTGGATGACTTAATTTAGGGGTCTAAATTCTTTATATATGTGTTCTAAATTAGGTTAAAAATACATCACTTAACATTAATTAAAACTGTAAAACCCCAAAGTGCCCCCAAACTGAACCATCAAAAATGCTCCCAGGCCTGAACCATAGATCCATGACCTACAAACCATGTATGGAACCACGAACTGTCCTGGTTGGGTGTGGTTCATGGTTAGAGAGTTTGGACCCATCCACAAGACCCCCACCCATGAGGCGTGACCCACCCACGGGGCGTGGGTCCTGTTGTGGCTATTGCCGAAAGATTTAGGAGGGATGAGTTTATTATAGGTTGCATGTACGGGTTAGAGATGTTGCATCACCAAAATGTTTTCCGAGCTTCCACACGAGAGCAGTTGTATCAAGTGGAATTCAAATACCCTTTGAATGATCATGATAAATCCATCTTAGGGTTGGGGCAAGAGTTCTTGAGCCCATTGAGGATGATATACCTATAGACAATGATAAGCTACACATATGTTAAGATGTGGATATGGATACTAATAATGATGTGGATCATCCTCTAGAACTGGAAGACACTGGAGATGATGATGTTATGGAAGATTGATAAGGCTAGTCCTCCACCCTACTTTTGTTTTCATTTTACGATATTTTTTTAGCATTGAGGACAACACTATGTTGTTAAGTGTGGGGTGGGGTGTGATTATTTCCTGTGTAATAATTTATTGTTTATGATTGGGTTCCTCAGAGTTTATTTTAGGTTCTTTGACCAAGGATAATCCCCTTAAACCATATATAAAAATAGGATTTTTCTTTATAGGATCGAGTCAATAGTTATAGTTGAGTGACATTTCCCAATGATTGTGTCACGACCTAAAGTACATCCTAGATATGACATGACGTATAGGACCCCGAGAGGCCCTACACAAGCCACTGAGCATGCATCATACAAGATAATAGAATTTAAAGTGTTCAAAAGACAGTTTTTATATCACAAGAGTTTGACAAAAAGTAGCAGAAGTCTAACATATTACATCAAAAGAGTAATTGGGATGTAACCCATACATCACATACACCATTCAAACTGAAAAGACATAAAGCAATAAAGAGTCTGGGTCCTCGTAACATGAAGACTCACCAATCGTCAAAAGCAACAAGGTTAATCACTAGCCACGAGTATGAGGAATAGGAACATCGGACCTTACATTAGTGAAACAATGTAGGCAGCAATATGCGTTAGTACATAGAATGTACCAAGTATGATAGCAATGCATAAGAATTAGGAAATCATGCTAAAAATGACTTTATATGACACGGAATGACCAAGCTAAATCATAAAATAACATGTTTGAAAATATGAGCCATAATAATGGTCAATACAAGCTAA
Organism: Solanum tuberosum; assembly: GCF_000226075.1. Lineage (NCBI taxonomy): Eukaryota > Viridiplantae > Streptophyta > Magnoliopsida > Solanales > Solanaceae > Solanum > Solanum tuberosum. The sequence continues at coordinate 2,915,925 of NW_006238937.1, read as the reverse complement.
AAATCTTTAAAACACTTGAGATACTTCTAGAAGTAACCTTAGTTCATTATTTTGGAAAGTTTGCCATTAACTGACATAAACCATGTGAGCTATAACATGGAATCCGATGACTATCCCACACCAAAATGAGATGTCCTTAATTGCCAAGGTAAGAACCATAAACTTCTAGCTTAAGTGGATAAACTAGCTAATGTCTATCTAAGTCAACCTATGGTGACACATACTTTATGGGACCTGGGTAATCACCACTTGTCCACTCGGTGCTAAGCCTAAATCACACAAATTAGTCATTAGTCTTAAATTTTCTTATCATTAAGGGACAGGGGTAATCGTCGCTTGTCTTATCATCAATAGAAGGCACGTCAAGTAGCCAATACAAGCTAGAATTCATTAGAATAGCTCCTAAATCTTTATTGATCTTAGGTGAGAAAATCATTCAACCTTATGAATCCTTTATGTGAGAAATCCTTTCACAATCATGTTTGAGTAGTATGTGAGAAATCCTTTCACAACAACAACAATATTGATGCTTTACTCTCAAAGCAACCTTAAATCATTTTCATCAATTTCATAAAGAAACATGCATATCTTCATAAATTCATCTTTAATTGTTCAAAACCCACATCATAGTCTAGAAATCATAGGTCATGCATGGGTTCATGGGGATTCAACTTAAAAACATGCAATCACTTCAATTCATGCATAAAAATACATAAAACAATTAGTTTGGTCATAATTGAAAGGAACCCATGGCAATTTAATAAAACCCTAATTTGATTAGGGAATCTAGCTTTAATAAATTGGGGAATTTAGGAACTCTATGGGAGAAAAGAGCTCCATAGGTGAAAACTATCATACCTTGGAGTTCAAACCCAAAATCTATGGTGGGAATTAAGACTCGAATGGAACCCTAGCTCTTCTTCTTCTTCTTCCTTAGAGAGAGAAATATTTATGGAATAACTTTAATCAACTTTGAAAAACTAGGAGAATGAGTCTAATTGGGAAATCTGGGGGTAAAAATGTTTATATAAGGTTTGCAATAGAGGGTAAAATGACAGTATTGGGTTAGAATAATTAGGAAAAGACCTAAAATCACCTTCAGAAATAACTACCGACCACAATCGATCGACGGTGGGACCTACGGTCCATAATTTTATTTATGGACCATCTTGGTCAACCGTTGGGGGGGAGGGGGGTTCAAAAACTTGTTTGTGGACCACAAATGAAAAGACCCGGTCCGTTAGTCAACCAATAGTCCGTACATGGCCATCGTAATTCCAACTCTGGCCCTCAAAATTTCTCTAAGTTTGGGACTCACCTATGAGAGCTACCTACGACTCATACATTTAATGACAGACCATTCTGGTGAACCGTTAAAAGGTACTGGAACTTGACATTTGAAAATAATTTAAACCTTCCACCTATGGTTCCCACCTACGGCCTGTAAGTGAACTTACTCTCCGTTAGTGGTGATCGTTGATATAGACACCAGTTCTGAAAAACTTGCATTTTTCCTTCTTTTGAAATCTGAGGTGTTATAGATTGACGAATGACGACCATCTTAAGGGTAAATTTCATCAATGTGTTTGTTGTGTCAAGGTGTTTGTACTAAGGGTTCAATACTATATGTTGGGTGAGTTGTGAAAGCATGAGGGGAAGTATGTTTAGAGACCCTTAGGCTCTTGTGCTGACTCTCAGGCAAGTTAAGCTTAATATGAACTCTTGCATAGGCTGAACTTGCAAATCTGTAGACTTCCCACCTAATTTGAACATGTTCCATTGTGTGATAAGGTTTGTGTATTCCGTGCTACAACATGATGTCTAGAACTTTCCTGGTGTGTGTGAAGAGAAATGTAAGTATTGCTCAATTTAGAAGATGACAATAGGACTTTGATTTGTCTTGTGAACTGTATCCTTTTTAGATATTTTAATACTAGTCGACCCTTTTTAGCCTGTAGCCTTTCCTTTGTAGCCATATTTTTGCCATAACCCTTTTGTTGAATCCCTACTTCTTGCACTTTTCTTCCTTGAGCAGTGTAGAATAGACTTAACATAATTGTTAAATCTGAATAAATGGGATGGTTGAGTGTAAAAAAGGTAATCAATGATTAGCTACAAAGTAATAAAAAATCCCTTTGTGAAAAAATAATATATATATATATATATATATATATTTGTTGACGAGATTAAATCACTAGTGAAAAAGTATTGAAGAGAGGACAGAAAACGAAGAGAAGTAAAGAACAGAGTGATGAAAGCTAAAATTGCAAAGTGCTTAGGTAAGTGTAAGTCGCTAATTATATCGTTTTCCTACCCGTCTCCCAACTGATATTATAACCCGCACAAGTCCTATTTAATTCTAGGAAAGCATACTAAATTTGTAGAACATCACACTAAGGGCAAGCATCGTTATGTGCAACATGTGAAACTATTTGTGTGAGTGATTCATTTAGATGCTTATGCCCGTACCGAGATATGCTGTTTGAAAATGAATGAAAATTGGGAAATTCTTTTATGGTGAGGGCACATGTTTAATGATGGATATGTGACTACTAAGAGATGTTAAATGAAATTCTATGCTTGAGTTTGCAATTTTTTTTTTGAGTCGATGCTGAGGTCATGATGTTTCAATGTATTTTCCTTGAATGAATGAAAAGTTACACAATGTTGGTTGCAAAAAGATAATGGCCATGTGAGTTGTGTAGTTGAGGTACAAATGTTGTTGTTTGTCGAGTCATAAATTAAGGTCTTGTGTGTGAAGGTGTTGATTTGTTCAGGGACGAACAAATATTTAAGGGTGGGGTGATGATCTTGGGCAAATTTATATGCTTAAAAGCCATGTCAAACACATGCTTTAGCAAGATTTGAGAACAAAGTCAACTGTGTTAGTAGTGTTTGAGTCGTGTTTATACATTTTTGCAAACCAATGTGATTAGGTGTTTATAGGTTGGAAAGTGCGTTAAATGGGGCACAAAGTATGAAGATCTTAAGTAGAGGTGAAGCAAAAGTGTGGAAGCAAATGATGTAAGTCTAGAATGGGCAAAACAAGGTACGAATAGAAAGGAACCCTACTCCGTACCCATTTCGTATCATGGAGCTAGGAATTGAAATTTAGCTTGCGAGGTCTTTGAACCAGAGGAGTCCGTATTGACTCCGTGTTTTGGAGAAGGCCAAACTGAAAAGATACGCAGGTTCACTTTGACTACGTGTCGAAGAGCTGCAGGCCAGAATTTTGATGCATTTTCCAGCCTATAAATAGACTTGTTTTTATTATTATGGAATATTCTTTCTCTATTTTTCTTGGAGGAAAATACTTGGAACACTTTTCTCTTGAACTATTAGGGTTCATCCTACTCTTTTTCATCTTTCAAATTCTTATATGATTATTCAAGATTCGAACTATGTGAATCAAATTATGAATAGCTAAATCTCTTTATTCTAGGGCTATGGCTACAAATGATTGCTTAAGTATCTAATGTATGGATGAAGTTTGTTATTACTAAAAAATTACACTGATGTTTATTAATTACTAATCACCATTAGAATAAACTTATTGTCTTTTCTTAAACGCGGGAGAGGATTAGAAAGATAGAACGTGCAAAACAATGAGTATGATCTTTCTTTGTACAGAACTTGGATTGATTTGTATCTAGGATATGGATATACCTAGTTACCGTGCTCAGTTATGAAACAAGAAGAAAGCCTAATGCTCCATAGTTTATTCAATATATCCCCACTCAATGGTGTAGTTAGATTATCAATTGTGGTATGTGATTAGAGGTTTGAAGATCATAATCATATTATCAACCTTATTATTAATAATTTGATAACCATTCGGAGTCTATTGAGGAGACACTATGTGCAATTTGGGCTCATTCATGAACTAAGGCATAATAAATTAAAATTTGGGCTCATTCATGAACTTCAAAATGTGCACACATGTAACTAATTTTGAGCCCACATATATATTTGTGTGTGTATTTACATAATCTTAATTTTTTTTCCGCCTCACCTCTTTCTTTCTCAAACTTTAGTGTGTGTTGTAGTTTTTCCGAGTCCAAGAGTAGGGAGACAGAAGATTGGATATGAAAAGAAGAAAAAAATGAATTGAAAGAAGATTTTACTCCTAGATATAAATCATTAATTTAACTCCACTTTTTTATTGATAGATATTTTGAGAGTTATGTTTCTCCTTCATCATAGAACCTCAAAAGGTGAGTTCTTTTGTAGAATGTTTTTTTTTTAAAATTTAATATCGAAGTTGGCAGTCCCTTTTAGTAAACTCATATGTCTATACAAAATAGACTAACCGGCCCAAAAGTGTCAACAAAATTAGAAAGAAAATGGCCCAGTCCAAAAAGAATCAGCTAGCCTTTATATTCCGACCCAAAAACTTAGGGTTTCTAAATTGAGTTCCCTCATTTCCTCCACCATGTCGCCGCAGGGAGATCTCTTCAATTCTACTTTCCTTATCATTTTGTTTTGGAGCATCAACATATTTTTTTGGAATGTCAAACACTTCATCTTTCTCAGCTTGGAGAGGTTTGTACCATGTGTTGTCCATTCCCTTTCCCTTCTTTTATAGAATGTAGAATTTCTTTTTTCTATTTTTCAAATCATAAATTATTGTTGTTTTTGGTCTTTTTTTTTTTTTACCGAATGAAGTGATTTAGAGATGATGTATATAATATACTACCATTTAAGTGGTCAATTTGGTGTTCCCATGGAGAACTGTAAGCTCTATCTCCTCTATTATTTTTTTATGTGTCTATTTTTATGTACATGATTATCCTATGTTTTTTTATTTTTCCCAAACTTAGAATTTGTTTAATGGATCACAATGTAACATAACCACTACTTTCATTTTAGAACATTAAAATTTGACTTATTACATCAATAGCCCCCTTAAATTAAATTTTTCTTAGACACTCGAACAATCATTATACCCATTGATGTTGCAATAAGATTGATGTGTATAATTAAATGGGATAATTTATTTTACATTGTGAACTTATCTACCTAACGGTGTTTGCGAATCTGAACTGAAGTCTTACAAAAATCTTAACATATTAAGCATGTGTTTTGAAGCTCAGTTTGTAATAGATTGTAGATAGAGTGTCTACATAAAATTTACTAACAAATTTTATATTAAGCCTTACATGTTGACGTCTTTACTGACCACAAGAGTTTGCAATATGTGTTTAATCAGGAGGATCTAAATCTTAACCAAAGAAGGTGGCTTGAGTTACTAATGGATTATGATACGAGTGTTCTCTATCACCCGGGTAAAGAAAATGTGGTGGAAGATGCTCTTAGTCGATTGTCAATGTGGAGTGTTGGTCATATAGAGGATGGTAAGAAGGAGTTGGTTTGATATGTGCATAGATTGGCCTGAATGGTTGTTCGATTGATAGACTCCACCAAAGGTGGTGTTATGGTTCAAAATAATTTTGAATCATCTTTTGTGGCGGATGTGAAAGAAAACAAGGTCTTGTTCCCAACTTTGGAGGAATTGAAGGAAACTATGCTGAAAAAAGTCGTAGAGACTTTCTTCCAAGGGGAAATGGTGTACTTTGCTATCAAATTGTTTGTGTGTTCCCAATGTAGATAACTAGAGAAAACAGATCATATCGGAATCCCATAGTTTACGATATTCCATTTACCCAGGAGCCACCAAGATATACAGTGACTTGCGGGAGGTCTATTGGTGGAATATGATGAAGAACAATATTGCGAAATTTGTGGCTAAGTTCCCTAATTGCCAACAAGTGAAAGTTGAGCACCACAGACTGGGATCTTTGTCCCAGTACATTAGTATACCTACTTGGATGTTGGAAGATTTGAATATGGACTTCATTATTGGGTTACCTCACACCTGGTAACAATATGATTTGATTTAGGGTATTGTGGATCGAATGACAAAACTGGCTCATTTCATCCCCGTCAAGGTTTCTTTTTCAGCAGAGGACTATGCTAAGTTATACTTGAGGGAAATAGTTAGGTTGCATGGAGTGCCCTTATCCATCATCTCCGATCGTGGAGCTCAATTCTGTTCTCAGTTTTGGAAGTCTTTCCAAAAGGGGCTTGGTACTCGCGTTAATCTTAGCACGGTCTTTCATCCACAAACTGATGGGAAAGCAGAGCGTACTATCCAAACCTTGGAAGATATGATGAGAGCATGTGTGATTGACTTTAAGGGTAATTGGGATGAACACTTGCCTTTGATTGAATTTGTATATAATAATATCTATCTCTCAAGTATTGATATGGCTCCATTTGAAGACTATATGGTAGGAGGTGTATATCTCCTATAGTTTAATTTGAAGTGGTTGAAGTTGCTTTGATAGGTCTCGAGTTGGTACATGAGGTTATGGAAAAAGTTCAACTTATTAGAGAAAGGTTGAAAATGGCTTAAAGTCGACAAAAGTCCTATGCCGATGATAGAAGAAGAGACCTTGAGTTTGAGGTTAATGATTGGGTCTACTTGAAAATTTCACCCATGAATGATGTAATGATATTTGGACTGAAAGGTAAGCTTAGTCCTCATTACGTGGGCCCATTTCAAATTTTGAGGCGTGTTGGTAAGGTTGCTTATGAACTTGAATTGCCTAATGACTTGGCATTGGTGCATCCGGTTTTCCATGTCTCTTTGTGAAAAAGTGTGTTGGTGATCTGACATCTATAGTGCCATTAGAGAGTTTTGGCATAAAAGATTGCCTTTATTATGAGGAAGATTCGGTTGAGGTTTTAGACCGGCAAGTTCGAAAATTGAGAAATAAAGAAGTTGCTTCAGTAAAGGTTCTTTGGAGGAATCAGTTAGTTGAGGGTGCTACTTGGGAGGCTGAGGCTGATATGATATCCCGTTATCCTCATCTCTTTCCCTCTGTCTCTACTCTAGCTTGAGGTATTTAGTTCCTCATTGCTTACTCTTTTGGTGTCATGTGTCTGAGATATTCCTATGATTTCCTCATTTATGCACGTTCATAAAAAGCTTGATTTTTTAAGATAAGTGAGTTAAGTTGATTGATTTATTCATGTTTATGTGAATTTGAGTATGAGTTGTATATAGACTATATGAAATGATGTTTTGAACATGATTTAGCTTGGAGTTAAAGTTTCCTCCTCGGGTGTGTGCATCTTTGTGATTGTATGGATGTTGGGCTATTAGGTTTGAGTTCCTATCTTCTTTATAATGTTTGGAATCTCATTCATGGATGAATGTTCCCAAGGGGGAGATATTGTAACACCTCGGATTTGAGAAACGCTAGAAATGGGTTAAGTGGGCAACTCACAAGCCCAAAAGTGGACCATGGAACCTCCAGGGAGCTCTAAATGGACCGTGAAGGGGATCATGGTCTGTTAGTGGGTTCGTGGTAAGTCCCCAGGACCTGCCCTGCAGGTGTCCATCTCATAGAGGCCTAGATTTTCTGTGGTGAGGATGACGGGCCGTCAAAGGGGTTGTCAAGAGGGTCATCAGAAGGGGACCTTCTCCCCTAGCCACTGGTCCAAGACCATAGACGGCTAAATGGTCTGTGGTACCCTTGACGGGTCGTGAAGGCCTCTGTGAAGTCGTATAGGAAGGTCCATCAGGAAAAGACTCTTCATGAAACGGGTCGTGGTGCCCTAGACAGGCCGTGAAGGCTTTCATGTAGTAATTGTGTCAGCTTTAATTCAAAAGCTTTTTGTTCTTTTCCTAATTGTTTTAATTCAATACCATGTTGTTTTAACCTTTACCCAAAGCCATATATATATATATATATTTACCCCCAAAATCACCCAATTCAAGTTATTCTCTCAATTTTCCAAAGGAAGAACAAGTTTATCCTCCCCAAATATTTCTCTCTCTAGAAGAAGAAGTAGTCAACTTAGGGTTTGAACATCAAATCTCCAATCCTCCATTTCTTGTGGGCTTTGAAATATTAGGGTACATCCTACTCTTTTCATCTTTCAAATTCTTATAAGATTATTAAAGATTCAAACTATGTGAATCGAATTATGAATAGCTAAATCTCTTTATTCTAGGGCTATGTCAAAAAATTATTACTTAAGTATTTAATGTATGGATGAAGTTTGTTATCACAAAAAAATTACTCTAATGTTCATTAATTACCATTTTGATTTTTGATCAGCATTAGAATAAACTTACTGCCTTCTCTTGAAATCGGGAGAGGAATAGAAAGATAGAACGTGCAAAATAAGGTGTATGATCTTTCTTTGTACAAAACTTGGATCGATTTGTATCTTGGATATGGATATACCTAGTTACCGTTCTTGGTTACGAAACAAGAAGAAAACCTAATGCTTCATGGTTTATTCAATCTATCCTCACTCAATAGTGTAGTTAGATTATCAATTATGGTAAGTGATAAGAGGTTGGGAGATCATAATAATATTATTAACTTTGTAAATTAGTAATTTGATAACCATTTTGAGTCTATTGAGGAGACACTATGTGCAATTTGGGTTCATTCATGAAGTGAGGCATAAGAAATTAAAATGTGGGCTCATTCATGAACTTCAAAATATGCACACATATCACTAGTTTTAAGCCCATATATATATGTGTGTGTGTGTGTGTATTTATACAATTTGTTTTTGCCTCACCTCTTTATTTCTCAAACTTGAGTGTGTGTTGTAGTTTTTCTGAGTCCAAGAGTAGGGAAAGAGAAGATAGGATATGAATCGAAGAAAAAAATGAATTGAAAGAAGATTTTACTCCTAGATCTAAATCATTAATTTAACTCCACTTTTTTTGTTGATAGATCTTTTGAGACTTTTGTTTCTTTTTCATCGGAAAACCTCAAAAGGCAAGTTCTTTTATAGAATGTTTTTAAAAAAAAATTAATATCGAAGCTGGGAGCCCCTTTTAGATCATTTTTTTCTTCTTTTAAAAAGGCATTCTATAAAAGAACTCACCTTTTCAGGTTCTCTGATGAAAAAGAAACAAAAGTCTCAAAAGATCTATCAATAAAAAAAAGTGAAGTTAAATTAATGAATTAGATCTAGGAGTAAAATCTTCTTTCAATTCATTTTATTCTTCTTTTCATATGTTATCTTCTCTTTCCCTACTCTTGGACTCTAAAAAACTACAACACACACTCAAGTTTGAGAAAGAAAGAGGTAGGGCAAATAAAATTAAGATTATGTAAATACACACACACATATATATATGGGCTCGAAATTAGTGACATGTGTGCACATTTTGAAGTTCATAAATGAGCCCAAATTTTAATTTTTATGCCTCAGTTCATGAATGAGCCCAAATTGGACGTAGAGTCTCCTCAGTAGACTCCAAATGGTTATCAAATTACTGATTTACAAGGTTAATAATATGTTTATGACTTAAAAATCACCTAATTCTGAGCATAATTGAGCAAGTTTCTATTTGAACTTTGAGAACTAAGTTGTGTCGCGACTGGTCGTTAGATAAGACTAGATAAGACTAGTCTAATCTCTTTTTGGCAAATGCGGAGGGGCCTCAAAACACGGTGAAGGCCTCGCGATCGCAGCCAAGAGGAAACAGTGGCACTATGATAGCGACATGGATCCCGCTAATGTGATCCCCACAAATGCAGCCATCAGGCTGTGTGGGCTCTATGAACACGGCCCAGGGTTGCGAATGTGTAGGCCATTTTGAATTGCACCAGCTCATGCATATAAGCTGGTGTTTGGTAAGGTCCTATGGGGTATTCTGAATTCATTCAGACCAAATTCAATATTATGGACTCAATGGAGCAGTCAAAATTTCCATATAAGGTTATCTTGATAAAAAGTGGATCCCACTCCAAAATCCATTTAAGCAAAAATCTATAGGGGGTTGTGAATTAGCCCAGAAGCCTTGGGATTTGAACGAAGGGTGTTTCTAGAAAAAACACAACATTCTAGAGCCAACCACACAGACAAAATTCTCATCCAAGATCGTTTACTTAGAATGTTGACTAAACTCAAACTTAGACCTTAACTTGGAAGTTAAAACGCCTAATTATATAGAGTTGCACTAAAAGCCTCGAGAGTCATGTCGAACATAATACTAGCCTAAAATAACCCTTCCAGAGCTGATGGAATCATCAAAGTTGGAATCTAAGGTCTTCTTCTTGAACCTTTGATAAAAAATGACCATTCAAGGTTCAAAAACTACAAAAATTAGAAACTCGCACAAAAACCAAACAAACGACGAGGTGACCAAACTATTAGTCCCAAAAAGTAATAAATGAATTGAGGTCGATATAGAAATTCTCTAAACAAACAACAGAAGGCATAAATATAGAAATGACTTGGAGGGTAATTACAACTAAGGAGCAAACTAGGTTTCCCTTCAAACAACAAACTCAATCAAAGGCAAATGATCATCCCAATTACCCTTTAAGTTAATCATACAAGCTCTGAACATATCTTTTGATGTTTGAATAGTACGCTCCACTTGCCTATCATTTTGAGGATGAAAGGTTGTACTAAATTTAACCCGGCTACTAAGACCTTTTTGGAAAGACTTCCAAAATTGAGAAATGAATTGGGTACCACAATCATAGATAATGGATAGGGGCACTACATGCAACCTAACCATCTCCCTAAGATAAAACTAAGCATAATATTCCGCCGAATAAGAAACCTTGACGGGAACGAAATGATCCGACTTCGTCATACGATCTACAATAACTGAAATCGAGTAATGTTGCCGCAAGGTGTGTGGTAAACCAACAATAAAGTTCATATTCAAATCTTCCCACATCCAAGTACGAATACTAATATCTTGGGACAAACCTCCCAGCTTTTGATGCTCTACTTTCATTTGTTGACAATTAGGACACTAGGACAAAAATTCCCTAATATTGTAACACCTCAGAATCAGACTTAGACTTTGCAGGTGAAAAAAAATGAAAACTGCAGAAAATTAGTGAACCACGGAAGAATTCACGGACCGTGAAAGGAACCATGGTCCGTCGACCTGCCCGTGGTTCAGCACCTACCCAGAAGAGGTGGACCACGGGACCCTTCACAGGCCGTGGACCACCCCACGAGTCGTGGGGAGGCTCGTGTAAGCTAGGAAGAACTAACCTCAGGTCTCAGACCACGGAGCCCACCACGGGCCGTGGTCTTGATGACGGGATGTGGCAGGGTCCGTAGTCCTGAGCCAGCAAACCCCCAGCCCAAATGAAGGACCACGGGGACCTTCACGGTCCGTGGTCTTCAACACAGTCCATTGGACACCTAAACTACGTCATTTTACCCCTAAACTACATAGTTTTGGTGAGTTTAAGCCTTGTAACTTAGTCAGAACTTACCCTAAGCGATTCATTCACCAAAATCATTCAAACTTTAGAGCAAAATGAGGAGAAAGAGGCGCCAATTTTCCCAAGAACAACCAACATGCTTCCTTCTAGTTTCACCCCTGAAATCAAAAGATTTCTCCATGAATTTCGTCACTAGGTATGTGGGATTTCACTTGTGGGTTCCTTTCATCGACTAGGTCCCTAGAATTCAGTTAGAGCTTCCCTACATATTGTTTAGACCTATGGTTTCTTGAACCTTAGAGAATTGTTATGATTTAGCTGTTATAGTGTTCTTACTCAGATTATCATGTTTTCGTAACATTGTTGCTTAGTTTCTTGTATGAAACTCAGAACCCTAGTTGTGTAGATTGTCTTAGTTCATGAATTTCACATGCGAGGTTAGTTAAAACATATATACATTCTTGAGTTTTCGAATGTCACGTTATGAGTATATAAGTGTTACATTCTCATATTTTGCATGTCAGTATTTTATTTTATTCAGGATTTCAGTATTTCAGTCATAATGTGCCATATACATATTCAGTTGGGAGTAAACTTAACACCGAGTTGGACTAGGTTCAGCGTACCTGTATAGTCCCAGAACTATGTGCCCCCGTAGGTTTATATGTCACATCTGTGGGCATCATATTTGGTGATCACACCAATCATGCCTTTATACCCCTGGCAAGGTATATTGGGTCCTCTCGATTGGCGTATACATCGGACTCCGCGTTTAGCTCACGTGGTTTTATGTCGGTTTGTAATAGCTCCCACAGTCAAACTCTAGTGCATTTGACCATGTTTTCAGTTATATTTCAGTATTCAGTCTCAACATGTTAGGTACTTGGTCATTGCATTTAGTTCAGTTCTTTTTTCAGTATATATCAGTATTTCCATTATGATCATATTATATCATTGCTCAATATGCTTTGTTCAGTTTATATATTTTGTTCAGATTTTATCCTATCCTGCATGCTCAGTACCTTTCAAGTACTGACACATACTCTGCGTTACATCTTTTCATGATGTAGGTTCAGGTCCTCAAATCACGCGTAGATCAGTTCCCGATCCATACTCAGCAGCATCAGTGATGAGTCCTCATACTTTGAGGACAATATACATGTTTTCGATTTCAGTCTTTCATTTCAGTTTCAATTTTGCTAGGGTTAGCTGGGACATGTCCCAACAACTCTAGTCAGTTAGAGCCGTTTTCAGACATAGTTTTAGATTGAGCTTTAGCATTTGAGTGATTGTTCAGTATCATTAAACTCTTATTCAATATATATAAATTCAGACCAGTTTTGGGTATTCCCCACTATTAGTTATATCATATTTTAAGCTTCTTCATAATATCATTCGTTCAATGTGTTAGTATGCTTATGATATGCCAGCTCAGGGGTAGATTAAGGTCACTCATGATTCTAGGTCCCATGTTTAGGTTAAGGGGTTAGCCTCGGGGATTGACAAATATCCTTGTTTATCCCATTCCACCAACAGACCTCCCGCAAGTCAGGTTACATCTTAGTGGCTTCTCGGTGAATGAAATATCGAGACCTATGGACTTCTGATTAGATTTTCTCTCTCAAGTCATCAACATTGGGAACACACAAATGACCTTTATATCAAACCACACCATCTCCCCTTTGGCAGAAAGCTTCAACAGACCTTTTAAGAACTACTTCCTTTAACTCAACCAAAATCAGATCAAGATATTGATTGGCTTTCACATCCGACACAAAGGATGATTCTGAACCATTATGAACAATAACACCACCTTAATTAGAATCAACCAACCAAACACCCAATCGGGCCAATCTATGAAAATGACAAACTAACTGAATCCCATTTTATGATGTAATCCCCATCCCCATGATACTTCTTCAACATGGACACATGAAATACTGGATGAATTCCAGATAATTTAGGAGGTGAGGCCAACCTATAAGCCACTAGCCCTACACAATTAAGGATCTCAAATGGTCCAATGTATCGAGGACTAAGCTTTCCCTTCTTGCCAAATTTCATCATCCCTTTGATGTGTGACACTTTAAGAAGAACGTGCTCACCAGTCTGAAATGCCATGTCTCTAACCTTACGGATTGCATACCTTTTCTGTCGACTTTGGGTTGCTAGAAGCTTAGCTTGGATGTTTCTCACCTTATCCTAAGCGTCTTTCACCAAATTAACCCCAAAGGTTTCACCTCTCCAGCCGCAAACCATCCTATGTGTGATCTATATCCCCTCCCATAAAGTGCCTTGAACCGGGTCATGTATATGTTGGAGTGGTAACTAGGAGAACCCACACAAAAGTAGGAACTTATCCCAATGCCCTCCAAAGTCAATTACACAGGCCCTAAACATGTCCTCTAACACTTGAATAGTTCTATCTAACTGTCCATCTATTTGTGGATGGAAGGCTGTGCTAAAAGTGAGTTGACTGCCCAACTTCTCATGCAATTTTCCCTAAAACTTGGAAGTGAACTGCGTACTGTGGTCTGAGTTGATAGAAAGAGGCACTCCATGCAGCCTCACTATCTCCTTCACATACACCTTCGCCAACTGCTGCGCATTATAATCTACTATGACTGGAATGAAGTGGGCACTTAGTCAGTGTGTCAACCACCACCCAAATGGAATCAAACTTTCCCAAGGTCTTGGGAAGACCGACCACGAAATCCATAGCTATCCTTTCCCATTTCCATTCCAAAATTGGCATTCGTTGAGACAAACCTACAGGCCTTTGATGCTCATACTTTACTTGCTAACATTTTTGACACTTAGGATTCTGTCAACATATTCTGAATCAAGTCATCCACTCGGGGAATACAAATTCTTCCCTTAAAACTGAGAACACCACCTGCGTCAAGAATTGTATCTTGTGCCTTGCCGAACACTGTCTTCTTTCTGAGCTCATTTAAACTCTCATTCTCAAACTGTTTGTCCTTGATCTCCTCAATGAATGTGGGCCTAACCTCAATGTTGGCTAAGACTCCACCTTTCTCTGAGATGTCCAACTGCATGAACTTAGACTCCAAGGTTTGAATCTCCTTGGCCAAAGGTCGCTTAGACACACCCAAACAAGCTAGACTGCCCATATCCACTGCCTTCCGGCTTAATGCATCTGCCACCACGTTAGCCTTACTTGGATGATACTGGATTGTGACATCATAATCCTTAAGTAACTCCATCCACCTTCGTTGTCTCAGATTTAGGTTCTTCTGAGTGAATACATGTTGTAGACTACGATGGTCAGTAAATACCTTACACTTGACACCATAAAGGTAATGCTGCCAGATCTTAAGGGAAAATACTACCGCTGCCAACTCCAAATCATGTGTTGGGTAGTTCCTCTCATGCACCTTCAACTGTCGCGATGCATAAATTATGACATTCTTATCCTGCATTAACACAACTTCGAAACTCGAATTTGAAGCATAAAAATAAATAATGAAATCTTTACCTTCCACCAGTAGTGCTAGAATAGGTGTTGTGGTCAGAAGAGTCTTGAGCCTTTGAAAGCTCTTATCATATTTTTCAGTCCATTCGAAAGGCACGTCCTTTTTGGTCAGCCTTGTTAGATGCGTGGTGATAGAAGAAAAATTGTTCATAAACCGACAATAATAGTTGGCGAGCCCCACAAAACTTCTAACTTTAGCCACAGAGCTAGGCCGGACCCAATTCTTGTCTGCTTCGATCTTTTGGGGATCTACCATTACCTCTTTCTTTGAAAATACATTCCCCAAATAGGCAACTAAAGTCAACCAGAACTCACACTTGGAAAATTTAGCATACAACTTTTGTCTCCCAAGGACACCCAAGATAATACAAAGATGGTCGGCATGCTCTTCCTCACTCTTCGAATAAACCAAAATATATATCGTCAATAAAGATGATAACAAAGGAATCCAAGAAGGGTTTGAACACCCCATTCATCAAACTCATGAAAGCTGCAGGCGCATTTTTCAATCTAAACGATATCACTAGAAACTCATAGTCCCCATAGCGGGTCCTGAATGCCATTTTTGGTACATCCTCAGGCCTAATCTTTAACTAATGGTAACCAAACCTTAGATCAATTTTTGAGAAAATCGATGCACCTTGAAATTGGTAAAAAAGATCATCAATCCGAGGCAACATATACTTATTTCGAATAGTGACCCTATTCAACAGTCGATAGTCTATGCACATCCTCATACTACCATCCTTTTTTTTAACAAACAAGATAGGAACACCCTATAGAGAAGCACTAGGACGGATGAAACCTTTATCAAGAAGCTCCTGGATTTGAGCTTTAAGCTCTCTGAACTCTGCCGGAGCCAGCGATAAGGAGGGATGGAGATGGGGCGAGTTCCCGATTCCAAGTCAATGCAGAAATTTATATATTTATCTAGAGGCATACCGGGCAAATCGGTAGGAAACACTTCTCTAAATTCAGACACTACATGAATAGACTCAATAGAGGGAGACTCGGCCTCAACATCCCGAATATAAGCCAAATAGGCCAAACACCCCTACCCCACAAGTTTCATAGCCTGAATGGAAGATATGACCTTAGCTGTCTTAAGCTTGTACACCCCTTCCCATTCTAACTTTTCCCGATCGGGATGTCTAGAGTCACAGACTCAGTATTACAATTAACCACAACATAATAGAGGGACAACCAAGTCATGCCTAAGGTTATATCAAAGACAGTCATATCTAAAATAACCAAATCATTCCAAGTCTTAAAAACCATAAACATAATAGAACAATCACGATATGCATGGGTGACTATGACAGACTCTCCAACTGGGGTAGAAACATGGATGGGGGCATCAAATAAATCACAAACCACATCAAATCCCAAAGTAAACTGGACTGATACATATGAATAAGTAGAACCTGAATAAAACAACACATTAGCCATCTAGTCACAGACAAGAATAGTACATGTGATCACTGCATCAGATGACTCCGCCTCACTCTTTCCCAGAAAGGCATAACACTGTGCCATGTCATTTTGACGGAAAACCTCCTTTCCTGGCTACACTGCTCCTCTACCTGCATTACCATTTCCCCGGCTTCCACGGCCTCACTGATTCCCTCCTCACCCACATTATGGACATCCTCTACCATTATTACCATTTCCCATGGGTATGATTGCTCTAGTTTCCTGCTGTGCGGGTCCAGCATGCGTAGATGGGGATAATCTCTCCTCATATGCCCAGGTTCTCCACAATTGTAACAATTGCGATTAAAAGAAAGCCTGCTGCCCGTTGAAGGTGCGACTCCCTGGCTATCTTGAATAAAATTTTGTTGTGGAGTTCCCGAATAACCAACTATAGAAGCGGGCAAAGCTGAGTGAATTGGCCGGGCTGCAAATGTCAACCTACCTAAACCTCTGGAGTAGGAACCATGGAAGTTACCTGTGCTCTTGGGCGTCTTAGCCAAAGCCTTGATCTTCCCATCAGGTCGAACTCCTTCCACTTTCTTTATAAAGTCTGTCACCTTATTAAAAGTTTTTCATGCAGATGTCATGTGAATAGACAATACATGTAATTCGGAGTTCAATTCTTTGACGAATGGAAAAATCCACTCCTGCTCAGTAGTCACCAATTGTGTAGCATATCTAGACAAATAATGGAACTTAGCCTCATAAGCCGCTACAGTCATACCACCCTGCTCCAAAGCCATTAACTCATCCTTCATACGATCCCTCAAAGTCCGAGGCACATACTTTCCAAGAAACATAGCATGAAACTCCGTCCAAGTGAGTGGGGGTAAAATTGACGATTTGCATTCCACATAGGCCCTCCACCACTGCTTAGCCTCACCCTGAAGCTGGAAGGTCGCGAACTCTATCCCATGTTGGTGTACAATACTTAATTTGTGAAGCCTCTCATAGCAATCCAAAAGAAACTCATAGGCGTCCTCACTCTTAGAACTATGGAACACAAACGACTTCAACTTCAGAAACTTAGTCAACATCTCATGCTCATTACCAGCCTTCACATGACTCAATAGGGGACAAAAAATGGCATAAGTGTCTACTACGACACCCATCTTTAGTAACAACAATTGGGGGGGGGGTTGAGCCATTTGCACTGTGCGAAGGACTCCAGGGCTGACCAATCCTTTTAGAAATGTCATGATTTGTTGAGCTAACACTGGGTCTAAGGGAGGAATATCTGTAGCCTTTGCCTGTACATCCCCCTCTAGGCCAACATCCTCATCGTCTTCGACTTCCACATTCACTCCTATCTCTTTGTGAGGTGCAGGAGGGGCCTCTTCTCTAGGAGCATTCTCAACTGGAGCTCTAGCCCTAGCGGGTTCTACCCTTCCTTGGCCTCTGCCCCTTCCTCTTACTCTACCCTATCCTCGGCTGCGGTCTCTTGCTGCGGACCCCTCAGCTGGTTCATTGATGGGAGCTACGGACCTGACGCCGTTGTAACGTGTTTTAACTATCTGTGGATAGAAGACTGAAATAGATTAGATACCAATTTGGATTACCAGATATCAATTGGAATCAAGTCATAGCACGAAATGAGAAGAAGACATACAAATTTCCTAAAGTCCTATAACCTCTCCAAGAAAAGTACAGACGTCTCTGCACCATTTTGCAAGACTCTACTAGACTTGTTTTGGTACAATGAGATGAATGAACCTAGGGCTCTGATACCAACTTTGTCACGACCCAAACTGCCGTGATTAGCACCCACACTAACCCTCCGGTGGAAGAACCATTACTACAACTCAACTAAGAAACTTAACCCAAAACTAAGCATTTAAAGATACAAAAGCAGGTTTAAATGACTAATGAATTATGGAGTTCCCATAAACTCTGAAAGTTTAACAAAACAACTAAACAACTATTGCGGAGGTTCAATCCCTAGAACCTGAAAGTCATTGTATCAGAACTCTACCAACCAACAATTCTAAGAAAAAGGGGTGAAACCCCTAAACTAACATGAGCAAAGTCTAACTAAATAGTCTAGAGTCCGAAAAGAATAAACTAAACAAAAGAGGACCCATGGCAGCCTAGAAGAACTAGCTTACCCTTGAATTCGGTCTCGATCAGTGATCTCCAAACTGAGGTCTGTCAGTAGCCACCTGAAGATGCCCTGTACTCAACAAAGAACGACAAAGTGCAGTATCAGTACACAAACAGTGTACCGGTAGGATCACGCGGCTGTCGGTAAGCAAAACATAGGTATGCAGTTACAACACAATAAATACACATATAGAAAATACATAGGTCACTTATCATTTCAAGAGCAAAATACAATTTCTAATATTAACGACAATTAGAGATGAATGTAGTAATCAGAGTGGTCCTCTCATGGAACCCACATCCAAACTGTTAGTGTGTTGGAACGTGACACCTGATCCAATATACATGTGTCGAAATGTGACACCCGATCTATTATATATGTCAGAACGTAACACCCGATCCAATATATGTGTCTGAATGTGACATCTAATCTAATATATATGTTGGAACGTGACACCCGATCTAATATTTGTGTCGAAACGTGACCCTCGATCCAGTCAGCACAACCACAATCACAATCACACCCATTATGAAAAATACTCATAGTCACACAATCAAGTAATGGGTTTGTAACATTTTGCTAATTGAAAGAACTAGAAAGAAGTTAAATAATTGGAAATAGTCATTTTTGGAAAGAATATAAAAATCTGGAAAATTTGTTAAGTATGTTAAGTTGAGTTTTTGGTCAACTTCGAACGACCATAACTCCTAGCTCAGGATGAGTTAGGTGTGTTTCCAGATATCATAGGAAATATCTAGGAATACTATTTCCAACGCCATCGAATTTGCGCGATTCCGAGTTCGTTTGAGTGAGATATGCCCATTGGAAGTTGGGCTGTTTGGATAAGAAAAGTCCAATGCGGATTTTTGAAGGGTAGTTTGGTATTTTCCTTACCCTATTAATTTAATTTCGTTTTGGTAATTATCTAAGGGTCTAAACTGAAGTTGGCCAGTTTACACTTTTGGAATTTGAGTTAGGGTTTTGAGACAAGAGAAAATAGGAGAAGAAGTAAGAATCGTCAAGATCTTCAAGAATCGCTTGTGGATTTCATCAAGGGGTGATCTTTACGAGCTATGTGAGATCACATAGCATTGAGTTAGTTCACCTACGCACCAATCATGAATCAATTCAGTGAAGTTTATTAGATTTGAAAGTAAATCCTTTGAGTTCTTGATGAAATTCGTTAGAATTCTTGTCGGTTGAGTTGTTGAAGTTTTCTTGAGTTTAATTCATGTTGTTGGGTGTGTTTCGAGCTGAATCTAGTATATATTGAAGGTATAATCGATTCTAAGTGTTGGGGAATGAACTAAGTCGAAATAGGGGGTTTAGAGTTGAAAAATGAAGAAGAAAAGTTGGAGGCACCTGGGCAAGGGCCTGGGGCATCGGCCCTCTCTGATTCGCAAGAGGGGTTCTCTGAACTTTGGCCCCTGGGGTGTGGCCCCTCTCATATCCCCAAGAAAAGTTCTTTGAACTTTGTGCTCTGGCGCCCCACGCCTCTCATAGCGCCAAGGACCCCATTTCAGCCCTTCTTTCCGTACTAGTTCCTTAGTAACGTACTTATGTTTTCCAATCGATTTCTATACTCTAAGGTACGTCTAAACATCATGAAATCATCATAAACATGAGATCATGAACCTTGAATCCATAATCCAATTCAAGGAAAGTTAATATCAAAGTCAAGAGAAGTAAGAGTCAAGTCAAGTGAAGTTCTTAGAGTTTTCCAAAAGTCTTTTCCAAATGTTTTAATTTTGTTTTAAGACTTAAAGTTCAAGTTAAGTAAATAGTAAAGAGTAAAGATTGAAGTTCATTTCTTTAAAGAGTATATAGGGACTATGTATTCCCAAAGAGTTTAAAATGTTTTCACATTTTAAACAAGAAAAGAAAACCATGATTTCCAAAGGGCCTTTGAGCTAAGTATTCATAAAAGAGTAAACGCTTTCACAATTAAGCAAGAGAGGAAACTTTGATTTCCAAGATAGCCTTTTAGCTAAGTATTTGAGAAATTATCTAAAATCACATAAAGAAGAATGTTTTTAAACATAAGAGCTAGTATCATATTTTGGGAGTAGTATTGAGCACCGATATGGGGGAGAGTTCAGACAACTCACTGCCCCCATAAACGATGTACCCATCATGGTTAGAAAAGGGTCATACTTTTTAGATGATTCCTTTAGTGCTTTTTAGCAAAGGCTAGTGGATCCACTTAGTAGTTGATGAGTCGACAAATTGGACTCATTTAGGGCTTTATTTTGATAGAAATAGTGTCCTGAATGCTTATTTTGTCTCAATATCTGATGAAAACTCTTAAGTTTCAGGTATTTGAAGTTTTAGTGGAATCATGGACACTTAGCGCAAAATGGAACAAAAAGGCTGAAAAGAACAAAGAAGCTGAAGCATGAACATCGCCAAGAACCTTTGGCGATTCACCGAAAGGACAGACTCCGCCCATTGTTCCAGTATGCGAAGCCCTGAAGGAAGAGGATCAAAAAGGCGATAAAAGGAGAAGTCAGCGCTTCACCGAATAGTTCCATGACGTAGTACTATACCGCCCAATGGTCCAGAATGTGAAGATGTTGAAGGCAAGCAAGAAACGACGATGAAATAGAAGAAGGGCGAGTCGCCGAGTCATTTGGCGACATCGACTAATTTCACCGAAAGATCCGTCAGTGCTATTTACTGAAGTCTATAAATACCAAAAGTATTATTAATTTTAGGGGTCAAACTTTTATTTTAATTCCCATAATAGAATAGTACTTTTTGGATATTTTCTCTCAAGTTTGGAGAGGGTTTTTGGGAGACTTGAAGAAAGAAGGATTCCATCTTCCCCAAGTTGGAAGTGGGGTCTTCTCCATTCTTCCTCCTTTCATTAAATCAAGGTTTAATTTCTTATAACCATTTGTTTTACTATCATTTTAGGTGTATTTTGTTATTTCTTGATGTGTGGCTAAAAATCCCCATTGTTGGGGTGTGATTTGACAAATATGTGTTGATATTATTGTTGGGTCTTGCTTGCTGATAAGTTAGATGTAGTTTAATGGTGATTTCACCTAGTGGTTGTGGTTTGATCTAAAGGGTTTGTAGTTGCAAATACAAAGCCACCCATGTGTTTCCGGCTTGCCCGAGAGGGAGGTCGCGAAACCAAGACCACTAGACTGATGGCCTAAGGAGTGGGTCGACATGAGGTTTAGCCCGACAGGGTGAGCCCTAGTCCCATATCCTAACACTCAGCTCGAGAGAGTGAGTGGGGTAAGGCGTAGGCTGGTCTTCATGCGGCAAATGGGTGTCCGAGAGGAACACATTTGAAACGGGGTAAGTTGCCCGAGAGGGAACTTATTTCCATATAAAGCTTAGCCTAGTCACTATTATATTACAAATTTCCTTTAAAAAGCATGTACCCAACTACTTATCTTCACTTGTATTGCGGTCACAACCCAAGAACATTTCCCCATACTTGATTTTCTTGTTAATTTTTGCTATTTTTACTAATTGTGACAAACCCTAAAATTGATATTTGACACTTTCGTGTCACCCCCTTTAATTTACCATGTTTTTGTTCGTTAATGTCTTTAGCTACGACTAGTTAGAGCTTAACTTTATTTTTTCTATTAATTCTCAAAACCACTCCCTTGGGACACGACCCCAACCTTTAGTTGGGTTACTATACTATCGACGATCGTAGACACTCATACCGTAGGTTAGTGTCGTTGGTCAGGATAAGCATTAAAATGGCGCCGCTGCCGGGGTGTGGTGTTATTTGAGAATTTTTAGATTAGTAGAATTTTTGTTCTTCTTAATTTTAGTTCACTAACTATACTTTTAGCTTTGTTTTTCATTGAGTTGTCCACTTAGATGAACATGGTTAAGAAGAATAGTGGCAAGTTGGTGGAAATGAGCGAATGAGTCCAAAAGGACCTCACGCTGTGCACTGGTATCTTAGTTAAACGAACTGGCCACCAAACTTTCAGAGGTGGAAGTCCAATGCAACAACACGGGGAGGTATATACCCCCTCATGAGCAGAGGAAGTCTAGAGATGGGAGAGAAAATTATGTCGAGGACACACTTCAAATCATTCTCCAAAAGGTCACCGATCAGGATCGGGTGTTGGAAGAAATGAAAGAGAATATTGAAGTGCTGCATCAAATGATTGGATCACACTCTAGATCAATCCAGCTAATCAGGTCACTCCTGAGTTTTGCAGTGCCTCATCTCCACCCAAATGACATATTGGGGTCACCTAGTGAAACTGGGGCAAACCCCAATAACGGAGAGTGAGACAAAGCTTACATCGTGCCACGACGTATAATAAGGAGCTTCTTGGGAGGAAACCCAAAAGGTTTACTACTTTTAATTATTCTGTTCGAATAATGGTGTGCTGATTTTGTAGAGTAAAATGAGAAAAGTGTTGAGAAATGCAAGTTGGCGAGCCAAAGACCCAGTGGGCGAGTCGCCGAATCTATCGGCGACTGTGACTTAATCCGATGTTGGGCCCCCAAAATAAGAGGTGTCCTGTAAAACTCGGCGAGGTAAGTATGCATTAAGCGCGTCACCGATTATATCGGTGATAAGACTAACGTCGCCGAATCACAGAGAAGTGAACGGTTATGTAAAAGAAGAAAGTCAAAATGTTTGAAGCTCTCACTTTCTCTCTCCTCAAAATCACACCAAAGGTACTTTTTCTTAGATTTTTACCTTTCCATTAGTATTTCAATTGGTAAATAATGGTTGGGGTTGGATCTCTTTGCTGCCTAGCATTTCAAAAAGCAAATTTGATCGGTATTAAAGGTTAGCCCATAAAACCCCGAATTTATCTTAAACGTTTTTGCACTCTTTTGCAATTGTAGTATCAGGATGACGTGTGCTGGGCCTCTCTGATAGAAATAAGTTGATGCTATGAGTAATTCGAGCTTAATTTCCTGAAATATTTTAATAGTCGAATGCCTTGTTATTTGTGCTTTAATTTGATTGAGTTTGTACTGGGTGTTGCTTGATTGTCGTTATATTGGTAGGGTAAAACCTAAGTGGTCCACATTTGTGCTGAACAATGAAAAATGCTCAACAAAAGAATGGGTAACTACATTCTTAAAGGTGATCGTAGTTAAATGACTAAAATTTGGCAGGACCGGAAGAAGTCTGAGTATTCCAGAATGATGGGAAGTATTGATCTTGTGTGAATTTCGTGTTTGCATGCTTTAATTTTGTTTTCAGTGCTTGTATGGTCGATTCTAAGAAGTGGGTTGAAAAATAGGCACGTTGAATCATTCGGTGAGCTAGGTCGTGCTCGCCAAACGATTTGGCGGTTCACCTATTGATCTTATATCGCTCTTCGTTCATGTCCATAGGGCTGAGAGATCTGTAACTTTCGGCCCACACATCCATGGTCGCGGAAGGTACTCGGCGACTCGCCATTAGGACTTCAGACAACCGTTCGCATGCCTCATCTACCCTCTTTCACTGTATCTTTTAGCGGACTACTTCGTCATCGCCAAAAGTAGTCAACGTCTTGCCAAATAGACTTTTTCATCACTTATTTTCCTAGATTTCAACCTAATCCCTTCGGCGAGCTCGACCTAGCTCACTAAAGAGATTTGGCGATTCGCCCACTGATCGGCGAAACTTTCTGCTTCAGATTTTCTGTGTTTTAGTGTGATTGTTCTTTTGACTAATCACAAACCTTTGCAGATATGGTATGTAAAAACTTAAATGTGCCACCTCAGAACAGGGCTAAGGGAATTACAATCAATGAAGGAGGATCACGTTCTTCATAGAAAAGAAAGCAAGATCTCCCACCGGGAGATAAAGGCAAACAAACAAAACATATCGCTATAAAAGGGTCAGCTATTGAGCCAGACTTCTTTGAACCGAATGATGAACAACTCTTGATTTACCGACAAAATAGGCTCAGGGATGGACATCAATCCACACCCACCAGAGTTCCACCAG
Organism: Solanum tuberosum; assembly: GCF_000226075.1. Lineage (NCBI taxonomy): Eukaryota > Viridiplantae > Streptophyta > Magnoliopsida > Solanales > Solanaceae > Solanum > Solanum tuberosum. The sequence goes on along the minus strand of NW_006238937.1, from coordinate 2,891,683 downwards.
CCATAACTCCTCCTACCACTGAACCAGTGCCAGCTTCGGCACCACCTTTAGTGGCTCCTGTAATCCTTGTAGCTCCACATCTACCCAGATTGATAAACATATTAAAAGGCGATGGTTTATGAACCATTCTAGAAGAAAAATTACTATATGTGGAGGGTTTGGAAGGCAAGCATGCTGAGGTGCTTGACATACTCAGGTATCACGAGTTCGAGCAGTTCACTAGACCACGGGGATCTTACATCCCTTCCTGGGTTCGGGAATTCTACCTAGCCTATGGGGAGTTGGTCCCGAAAAATAAGAAAAAGGCTAGTGAGTTCTGACCGGTGAAGTTGGTTATGGTCAGAGGAAAGGATGATGAGTGTCACAACGAGCATATTAATGCTGTATTGGGTCGACCGCTGCACTCGGTACTGCTCTACCAGTGTTTTACTATTGCTCAGTCCCTAGATGACTTGAAGGGTTGGCTAGCTCCGATGATCTCTAACACCGCCCCTATGTGGATGGATACATCAGCTCAGATTGAGAAGAGGGACATGAACATTGCCTGCATTCGGTGGCATCTTAAGGCTGCTTGCCTTGGGTCTATCATGGCTAGGAGGCAGATCGACTTGGGGCTACTGGTTTCACAGGAGATGGCCATGAGAGCCAAAAAGACGCAGACGTCTCTGCTCTTTCCTGTTCTGGTCACTGAATTATGCAGGCATGTTGGAGTACCCCGAGATCGTGCTAGCAATATAGAGGTCACTCCGTCTTCCTCTACTGATATCTGGCGTATAGAGGCCGAATTTACACGAGAGGAGGATGACAGGCAATAAGAAGCCCCAACAGATAATTCTCCAGAGGTCAATATTGACTTATTATCAGCAGAAACACCTTTGTCCACCTCGACCTCTGTGCCCTCAGGTATACCAACTCCTTGCTTCTTTTTCTCCCTCATAGGTTTCGGGTGCCACCTCATCCTCCCAGCTTGCCAGAATCACTAAGGCCATGATCCGAAAGATGGGGCAGTTTTCCTATTCAGCTGAAGTGAGAGCTACCCGACTGGAAAGGTCTGTTCCAGAGATGATTGACAGGGCCATACTAGTAAGAGTTATGGCTTGTGAGAGCAGACAACAAGAAACCTCTGAGGTGATGGCTTTAAAAGCCGAGATTGCAAGTTTGAGGAAGGACGTAGATTACCTTAAGTCTATCGACTTCACTTCACTCATAGAGAGGGCAGATGATAGGGATGTTCCTGTGGCAACCAGAGATGTGCAAGGGGACGGTGCAGCACAGGCAGAGTCAGATGCAAAAACCGATGAAGAGTTGATAGTAGCACAGGTTGAAGAGCTAAGAGAAAGACAAGATGCGAGCATATTCAGAGATTTGCCAGATCTAGTGGAGACAGTTATGCAGCCGGTGATCCAAACATCGCCGATCGAGATGTCCACAGCAACCCCTAGTGGATCTGGCACTACTTTTCCATCTGAGACTACTACGGGCACTGATCCCCCAGCAGATAGAGACACTGCGTAGCCAGGACTTTTCTCTAACCTCCTCTCTATCTTGCTTACATATACTTTTGGATTCTTATTAATTGCATTTGAGGACAAATGATCTTATTTGTGGTGGGGTGAGGCCCACCTTATTTTGTTTCTTTCGGATATTCATGTTTTGAATACATTTGGGTTGTCTATTTATATTTATGTTAATAACTGCTTTTCTATGGATGCCTTTAATTTTAATTGCATAAGCAAAATGATTTTGACCCTTCCGAAATTTTTTGAATTTTTCGCACTTGTTTTGCCACCCCTCGTGAATTGAATGTGGCTGTTCTTTTACAAAAATTTGAGTCTCGATTTCGATCAATACCGATGACTTGAATAGTGCTCTAAATTGAACGAACATGAATGTACGGCTACGATGAAGCCAAATGAAGTTGCATAGACAATATGTGAACTCTTTGCATCTCGTTGTGATTAGCCAGTTATTGAATTGATTCTCTTGTAATGACTGTTGCACACTAGCGAAAGTGTGTAGTTTTGTTTGACTTAAGTGTCGATGCCTTGTGTGATTAGCTTGCTTTGAAACTTGCATGAATAAACCTAGAATTTTCCCTGTTAGTCTGATTGATTTAGAAAGGGGTCCTCTTGAAATGATATTATGCAACTTTAAAGAGTGTGAGCCAAATTTGACATATACCTCTTTTGTGACCTACCCGTGAGCGTATGAAACTCTTCTGAATACCCTTTGAGCCTTACCTTTCTTTGGAAGAACCTTGATGAACCCTAGACCTTACTTGAGCCACTACCTACAATCCTCTTAATTTATGATTTAGTGAATAGCCAACTTAGGCCAAAAGCCTAAGTTGGGGGTGTGGTAAAAAGGAAAAGGAGAAGTCAAGAAGTGCAAGAAAAAGTTCCCCCCTAACCTATGGGATTGAATAAGTAGAAACCCTTTCAATTTCCTAAAAAAAAAATTGTGGAATAAGGTACGAAGGAAATCGGGTTTCCAAGCAAGCCATGAAGGTGAATAAACAGGTGACTTAGAAGCATTAGAAAAAGAATTGATAAATAAGGAGAAGGGAATACCTTGAGAATAACATATCCCATGAGGAAGGGTCCATTGAGCCTAAATGACCATACCTTTGAACTCATCCCCATTACAAGCCTTAGAAAGACCTTTTTCATCTTGAGTAAACCGAATCGAAAGTCGATTGGAAAATAAGGGCAAACTTATGGGTGAAAGCATGCATTGTGTTCCTCTTTTTGAGTGTAAGCATTGCATCTGATTCCTAATCTTGAATTGATTAACCTCTGTGTGTGAATATGGAATCATTCTTCATGTGAGGGCATTTA
>NW_006238937.1:2841473-2888832 GCF_000226075.1 Solanum tuberosum | reverse complement strand
CGCACATATCTATCTTTCTCCCCATCCTTCCAATTTGGATTACGGTACCTCCATTCACGATCTCGATCCTTCCAGCCTTCGTCTCTAGCCCATTGTTGAGTCCACAAATTGGACTCATTTAGGGCTTTATTTTGATAGAAATAGTGTCCTCGAATGCTTATTTTGTCTCAATATCTGATGAAAACTCTTAAGTTTCAGGTATTTGAAGTTTTAGTGGAAGCATGGACACTTAGGCGCAAAAAGGAACAAAAAGGATGAAAATAACGAAGAAGCGGAAGCATAAGCATCGCCAAGAACCTTTGGCGATTCGCCGAAAGGACAAACTCCGCCCTTTGTTCCAGTATTCGAAGCCCTGAAGGAAGAGGATCAAAAAGGTGATAAAAGGAGCAGTCGACGCTTCACCGAATAGTTTCGCGATGCAGTACTATATCGCCCAATGGTCCAGAACGTGAAGATTTAAAGAAAGAAGGATTCCATCTTCCCCAAGTTGGAAGTGGGTCTTCTCCATTCTTCTTCCTTTGCTTAAATCAAGGTTTAATTTCTTATACCCATTTGATTTTACTACCATTTTTAGGTTTATTTTGTTATTTCTTGATGTGTGGCTAAAAACTCCCATTCTTGGGGTGTGATTTAGCAAATATGTGTTGATATTATTGTTGGGTCTTACTTGTTGATTAGGTTAGATTGTAGTTTAATGGTGATTTCACCTAGTGGTTGTGGTTTGATCTAAAGGGTTTGGAGTTGCAAATACAAAGCCACCCATGTGTCTCCGGCTTGCCCGAGAGGGAGGTCGCGAAACCAAGACCACTAGACTGATGGCCTAAGGAGTGGGTCGACATGAGGTTTAGCCCCGAGAGGGTGAGCCCTAGTCCCATATCCTAACACTCAGCTCGAGAGAGTGGAGTGGGGTTAGGCGTAGGCTGGCTTCATGCGGGCAAATGGGTGTTCGAGAGGAACACATTTGAAATGAGGTAAGTTGCCCTAGAGAGAACGTATATCCATTTAAAGCTTAGCCTAGTCACTATTATCTTACAAATTTCCTTTCAAAAGCATGTACCCAACTACTTATCTCAACTTGTATTCCAGTCATACTCCAAGAACATTTCCCCATACTTGATTTTCTTGGTAATTTTTGCTATTTTTACTAATTCATGTGACAAAACCCTCAAATTGATATTTGACACTTTCGTGTCACCCCCTTTAATTTAGCATGTTTTTGTTTGTCAATGTCTTTAGCTACGACTAGTTAGAGCTTAATTTTATTTTTCTATCATTTTTTAAAACCACTCCCTTGGGACACGACGCCAACCTTTAGTTGGGTTACTATACTATCGACGATCTTAGACACTCATACCGTAGGTTAGTGTCGTTGGTCACGATAAGCATCTGTAGTTCAGGTTCTATACCCTCATCAAGGATAGGACGGCCCTGGAAGCGTGAGGCGACTCGTTGTATCATCACGCTAGCTCTTACGTGATTGTTTTCGGTTAGAGAAACTCCTACAAAAGTAATTGTATTCTTATTTACACAATTTATTTGTATTTTTACATACATTTCAGAGTTCTATTGTATCTTTGCATACCTACAAAGCTGACATCCATGGTTTAAACAACTTTTCTTTATATTGCACTTGTTTTAAACTGCTTTATATTGTAATGAGTTCAGTTATGTTGAGTTGAGTTCAGCTAGGTAAGTTCTTCGGTTCCTTTCAAGCTTATGTCTTGTCTTAGAATTCCCCTCGCATACTCGTACATTCAATGTACTGATGCCATTTGGCCTGCATCTTCTTACAATGCATACGCATGTAACCACGATCAACATCCAGCACATCGTCAATCCAGTTGAGCACTCAGAGTCTTGTGGTGAGCCTTCTTGCTTCCGGAGGATCCCTTTTATTGCTTTCAGTATTATTGTTAGTTCATTAGGATGTCGTGGGTCTTGTCCCGACATCCATCTTAGTTGTTTAGAGGCTTCATAGACAATCAAATGTTAGTTCTTTAGTCTTTTCATTTTCATTATCTTATGTAGAGACTTGAGATTGCCTTATTGGCTAGTTGAATATTTTCTTTATAACATTCTAAGTTTTGTTTGGGTTTATCTTGTTAAGTCTTCTGCTAACTAAGTAAGCTCAGCCAAGGGTTTGCTTAGGGCCAGCAATGGTTCTCGAGTGCCAGTCCTGCCTAGGGTGTAGGCTTGGGGCGTGACAGGGTTCATCGCATGTAATTTCTCATTCATACTCATTTTCATTATATTTGATCTACATTGCCTGATTCGCATATATGCATGCATACAATGAAGCAATTACCGGTATATCACACGAGCAGGAAATCAAACCATCACCTACCTCGAAAAAAAGCTTGAATCCTCCTAAGACACTCGAGCCTTTTCTTTCCGGATTATTTCCGCTTGTTCTTGGTCTAAAATAAGTAATTTAACGCAAGAATCAATAAACAAGGCCTAATTTACTCGGATAATAAACAATCTATAAATCCATGGCCAAACCCAAGAGCTTAATGTTCAATTAGGGCTTTTCCCAGCATTAATTCCAGGCCAAAACCCTCCCCCAATGATAATCACCCAAAATTCTAAGTTCTACGGATCGAAAAACGAATTCGGGAAGTAATAATCTTACCTTTTGCGCTAGAAGTTGTGGAAAAATGTCAAGAAATTGCCCTGGGTCATCCCTTAGCTCTCAAGAACGAAGTATTGCAGAAAATAACATTTTGGGGGGTTTTTACCCGATTTAAGTCGTGACTGTCCCACCATAACAGGACCCATCCCCCCATAGCAGTCCCGCCCTGGTGGAACTAACCCCACTTTGGCGACTTGCATGGAGATAGAACGTCGAAATTTGAGTTCCAACCTCCCATTTCGCAACGAACCTTTACCCCTTGACGTTCAAAAACTACCCTTTCACGCCAAGATCAGTTTCGGGAGTTCTACTTGCCCGAATTTGATTCCGTAAAGCCTTACGAACTCCTTAAAGTCTTGGCTATCCATTCATATGATAAAATTCATTATTAAATCCCCCATATATTACCATATTTCACTAGACCTTACCTGACTCAGATTTCGTCCAAATCTGGACTAGGCTAGAAATTTCCAAGTCTCTTCTCAAAAGTTTTCTGGCCCAAATTTTTTCCCCATTGGCTTTTATATAATGACGGAAATATGTCGTTACAGTTTGCTTGGGGGCTAGAAATGGTTTTGGAGTGCCGGCCACGTGTAGGGTGTAGGCTCGGGATGTGACAAACTTGGTATCATTGCACAGAGTTCAAGAGTCCTAGGGTGTCTATGAAGGTGTGTTTGTAGAGTTGTTATTATCGGTGTGAAGTGCGCCACATCTATAATTAGGAGGCTACAACATTTAGGAACATTTCACTTTCTTCTTACTCTTGTTCGTGCGAAATAGTTCAACTCTATAAAAGTTTCCTCTTACTCATGCTTACGCGTGTCATTTCAGATCTTGCCTCCATGAAGAGCTGTTTGAGGACGTCCTTCTAGGAGGAATGCTAATCCTCAAGGTAAAGAAGCTCCCAATGCACTATAGGTGCAGCCCCATCAGGTAGGGTTGCGTATCGGTCGGTTCGGTTCGGTTCGGTTTTGAAGTATATCGGTTTGACTTATTGGTTATCAGTTTGTAGAGATGCAAAACTGTTATAGAACTATTACTATATTGATGTATTGGTTATTGGTTTATCGGTTTAACCGTTGACACAAAAATAAATTAATAAAAAAATCACTTAGAAACAAGTGACAAATTGAATGAATCATGTACATGAGATCACAAGTTGCATCTTTCTTAAAAACAAACACTTTTACATTGTAGAATAACCAATATTATGAGATATACAGAAATAAAAGTAGGAAACTAAACTAAGTCAGGGACTTTATATACAAATTGATATAAATATAATTATTTAATTTACTAACGGGTTATCGGTTAACCCATTAAGAAAAAACCTCAAACAGTTAAGAGTCAATAATCCGATAACAAAAAAAATCAAAATCGTTATCTGAACAACTAAACCAATAACCCATTACTGATAAACAAATAACTTTTTTTGGTTCGGGTTATTGGTTTCGGTTCGGTTTTGAACAGCCCTACCCTCAGGGAGATATCACCAATGCTGATATTACACTTTTAACTTAAAGGTTGCCATTAGACTGACAGATAAAGTAAAACCTAGATGACTATTGTTTCTAAATCATACTAGGTAAAAAGCCTGGGCTATATTTGTTTATCTTTTTAAATTTATATGATATTGATAGAATTAGTAGAGTCAATTAAATTTTTAAATATTTTTCATTGTTAATTATTTTCATAATATTTGTAACATACTTTTTGAATAATATTTGTGGTACATGTGAAATTTTGAGAGTTGATTAATTTTGTAATATTTTTTTTAAAAATTTTAGTTGTTAATTATTGTGATCTATGTGACTATGTGACACATGTGAAGTTTTAAATATTTTAAGTACTTAATTTTAAAATAGTAATGTTATATCCCTTGTTTCAATTTATGTAGCACATGTAAAATTTTGAGAGTTGATCAACTTTTTAATATGTTTTTAAATACTTTAAGTTGTGATTTATAATACTCTTAACGTAATTTTCAAATAATTTATGTTACTATCTTTGTCCCAATTTATGTGACGCAAGTGAAATTTTGAGAGTTAATCGCATTTTAATATGTTTTTCAAATATTTTAAGTTGTTAATTATTGTGATTTATAGTACATTTATTGTAATTTTCAAATAACATATGTTACTCCCTCAATCTCAATTATACAATATGGATGGAATTACGAAAGTTAACCAATTTTTTAATATTCTAACATGATTTTTAGAACTATTTTTATAGATACATAGCATATAAAAAGTTATCATGAAAAGATAGTCGTTTATTGTACTTTCCACATAGTTTTTCTGAAGTTCAAATATTATAGTCATATAATTTACTTTTTCACTTTCATATTAATAATTTGTTACTATGATAATATTTGGAAAAATAATTATAACCAAGTAAAAAAAAAATAATATGACCAAAATAAACAAATAAGCAAACATATATGTAGACTAGAGAACTCTCCCTAGATAGCGCTACATGGTCATCAATGGTAGACTAAAATAGATGAGGCTGCAGATTGAATTTTAGTTGGCCCACAATTCCACAATATTATTTGAAGTGACCAGGAGGAATTTGTCCAAAATTTTACTAAATTACCAAACTATCCTCTTGACCCCAAGCTCCTCTCCTATTCCCTCTTATTATTTAGAGTAAAAAGTAAAATGTGGAAAAAATGGAAATTTGAAGGAGAGCTAGATAAGCTATTTTTTTCCTACTTTACTTATTTTACTTCTTTCAAATGATCTTATGAGAAATACTTGTAATTATCCAACCTTAGTACCCTGAAGTTAAAAATAAATTGGAGACTTAATTTTTAGTTATTTTTTTTCTTTTTAAGATGCAAATATTTTTATTTCTTTTTAATAAAAAAAAACTTTATTTCTCAGATATATACCAAAATATTTTTCAATCTTATGATTTTAAACATATCATGTGGAGGTTAAATTTAAAATTTAACAAAAAAAAAAGAACATTCTTTAATATTTCAAAACGAACTAAAAAAAAATAAAAAATAAAAAGATATGGTATATTTGTTTTGGTTAAAAGAGTCTTATAATAGTTTTATTATTACTAAAAAAAAATTGGGGCCTATTACAGATGGTTCATTTTCTCATTTTTAAAGATATATTGAGCTGCCCTAATACAATGTACAAATAAAAGTGCTAGTTCTACTGTAACTCAATTAGACGCGAAATATACTTATGTGGTGCAACTCCAACGTACACACAAAGCTACTATAGTTTAGTTAGGGCTCCATGGCCTTGGAGATAATAACTCAAGGTAAGTTTATTCATACTTCCTTTTACTTCTTGTGCTAAGGAAGTGTTCTGTTTTCCCCTCGATATGGTAAATCTACTACTAGGTCATAAAAATCTATTTTCTTGTGTTTTATTTTGGGAATGTGGGTGAATGCTAGAAATTTTATGTGGCTATGAATGAAAAACTTGTGATGACTGCTTGTGGTAGTAAGTTTGAAGAGGAAGAGGTGCTTGATGAAAATTTTATTTGATTGATTAAAAGCTTGAAACATGATAATGTTGAAGCTATTTAACATGGATCCTTCACTTTGTACTGTGGTGGCACTCAAACAAGTCGCCACTATGCTACCAATTCATCTGGATCAATCAAATTTCCACCGGTAACCTTGGAGACATGAGAAGAAGAAACCTGAATCGCGTCCTTATGGTTTAGATTCCTCTTATTCATGTTTTTTTATTGTTCTTCTTATTCATGTTTTATGTGACACTATTTTTTCTTCTGTCTTTCTTTGTAGTCTTGATTCTTATTCTTTATATATATCAAAATATTTTTTAATCTTGTGGTTTTAAACCTATTATGTGGAAGTTAAATTTAAAAATTTGATAAAAAGAGAGAAACAATTTTTTAATGTTTCAAAACAAACTTAAAAAAAGATAAATAAATTAAAAGATATAGTATTTTTTTTTGTTTAAAAAGTCTTATAATAGTTTTATTATTACTAATAAATTGAGTCATTCAAATTTGGGTGCCTATGACAAATGCCTCATTTTTAAAGGCATTGAGCCGTCCTGATACAATGTACAGGTAAGAGTGCGAGTTTTATTGCAACACAATTAGACTTTGAACATACTTATGATGGGATATGCTATTAACCATGTGGTTGAGTTATAGTATTTTATTTAATCTTTGTAAAGACTATTTATTTCATTTTATTTAATATTCAAGTCTTTATTTAGATAGACCATTGTGTTAATATGTGTGTACAAAACTTATATAGTAGACAATTTTTGTGTATGGAGTTATTTAATTCACACGCGAAAATTAAAATTGTCGGTTCTTATAAGTTATAAAATAAATGATCACAATCAAAGATGAAGTTGGACGACCATCTTGATGATTGTAAAACAAGATTAAATATAATTCGATCTTAATTATGAGAATGGTAAAATTTCAACTTCTTGCATTAGTACATTCCATGTGTATTGAACGGACCAATTAGAGATGTTCGCTTATGTTGTAAATATTTATAAACAACTTCTCTAGTCCATTACGTGTACTTATAATACTCTTAAGTCTTAATCTTGATATAATTATTATGATCTATGTAGTTTGACTTATTATTTTAATCTATTAAAAGATACTCTATTATAAGTCAATATATTCCTAATAGATTGGGTATTGACAAATCACATTAGTGAAATAATAATTAATTGATAGAACCATGTCTCGGAATTGAGATAGAAGACACCCCTTTATGGTTATTTATAAGTTTTCATATGAAAACCATGCAGGTGGATTTTATATCTTTCATGTGAAATAATTGAAGTATAATAATCAAAGATTAAATTAGTCAATGAATTAAATTTGCAGAAAAATTGATTTCATTGATTGGTGTCAGTAATTCTAACATGGGGAATTAAATAAGATGCAATGGTAGATTTTGAATTTAAATCGATGAGTGCAATTACAGTTTTTTAGTGAAATAATTTATAATTTATTGTGATATGATAATTTATTCATTTGTAAATCAATATCATAATTGGAAGCCTTAGTTAATAAGTTTGCGGTCCCTATTACGTCTGATTAATTAGTCGATTTTAAAAAGAAAAGGGGTGTTATGGAAGAAGTATTATTATTGGTTTTTTGTGATCATGTATTATCCTTCCGGCTGCATATATAAATTGTATACAGTAACAACTTATATGGTGCAGCTCCAACATACCAAAAGGCTCTGGTTGTTTGGCTCCACGACCATGGAGATAATAGCTCAAGGTAAGTTTATTCCGACTTCCTTTTATTTCTTGTGCTATGCTAAGGCAATGTTCTACTTTCTCCCTCGATATGATAAATCTACAACTAGCTCATTCCAAGCCCTTTTCTTGTCTTTTATTTTGGGAGGGTGGGGTGAAAGCTAGAAATTCTATGTGGCTATCAATGAAAAACTTGTGTCTTGTGATGACAATTTGTGGTTGTAAGTTTGAAGAATTTTATTTGATTGATTAAAAACTTGGAAACGACTGAGATGGTAATATCAAATTTATTTAACATGGATCATTCACTTCGTACTGTGGTGGCAATCAAACACATCACCACTACCGCTATCAATTCATCTAGATCAGTCAAATTTCTATGGAGTGACCTTGGAGACATGAGAAGAAGACCCTTTGAGCCTTACCTTTCTTTGGAAGAACCTTGATGAACCCTAGACCTTACTTGAGCCACTACCTACAATCCTCTTAATTTAACTGTGGTGGCAATCAAACACATCACCACTACCGCTATCAATTCATCTAGATCAGTCAAATTTCTATGGAGTGACCTTGGAGACATGAGAAGAAGAAACCTGAATTGTGTGCTTTTGCTTTAGATTATTCTTATTCATATTTTTTTTATTCTTCTTATTCATGTTTTAAGTGACACTACTTTTTCTTCTGTCTTTCTTTATTGTCTGGATTCTTATTCTCTGTTCGAAAAGGCAGAGACTACTACAATATATTGTATTTGATCGTTAAGAACTGTAACACCCCAGAAATTTTTGATCTAAGACTTGAACCATCCTTCGTAGAGAGTAGGATATTTACCGAGGAATTTAAAATTTCTTGAGTGTTAAGGTTACTAGATGTAGCACCTTGCGTTCCAAGAAGAACTAAAGAGAGTTCATTCAAATCATTCCTAAGTTCCTTTACGTTTTGGATCAGCTTCAAAAGACCATAACCTTCAGTACATGATGAGTTAGGTGGACCTTAAGATATCAAATGAAAGGTCATTGAATTATATTTCCAACGCCACCAAGTTTGCTATGTTTCGAGGTCGGATGAGTGAGATATGCCCTTCTGAAGTCAAGTTGTCCAATTAAGGAAAGTTACCTGAAAATAGTAAGGGATATTTTGGTCTTTTCCTTGCCCAAGCAGATTTAATTCATTTTTAGTAAGGTTTTAAGGGTCTAATATGATTAGGTTCAGTTTTATAATCCTAATAAACACCTAGGATTTTAGTTGAGAGTTCAAGAAGAGAAAAGAAGAGAAAAGAGGAGAAAAGAAGAAAGGATCAAGGCGTTCGTCGAGGTTCTTGAGTTTTCTTGCGGATTTTCACCATGGGTTTGATCCCTAAGAGGTACGTAAGCTTCCATAGTGTTGGATTTATTCACCCACACGCCAATCATGTTAATTACAACGTTAAATTTGTTCTAGAAAGATGAAGGTTTGATGTTCTTGAAATTGGCTTTCGTTCTTTAGTTAAGATGAAATTGATTAGTTCTTGAGGAAATCGTGTCGATTTTACAATTGTGTTTGATTATATTCTTGTGTACATGTATTGGGTATCTGAATCTAAGGAGAAGTTGAGACACATAATCAAATTTAGGAGAATTAGGGTTAGAAAACGAGAAAGAAAAAGTCGGACAGGAAACAGATACGCGGACCTGTTCCTTCAAAGTGAAGTTTTTTCTCTCCATGTTGCAGAGAGAACGCAGACTCCACTGTTTTAACAATTATTTCGACCAAACATTTTAATTCATCTCCGCGTCGCGGACTTGCTCCCTAGACAATATTTTTCAACCATTTCTCATAATTAACTATCTAAAACACTTTTAATCATCACAATATCTTTCCTACCACAAATCATAACCTTGATTTCATAATTCAAATTCAAGGTAGATCTAATAGTTAAGTCTTGAGAGTTCTTTCGAACATTTTTGAGAGAGTCCCTTTGAGTCTTTTGAGGAGTCTTCTACAATTTTTAATAACTTGTTTCAAGACTCGAGCAAGTGAGTACGAGAATGTATTCATGAGTATGCTTTATCGAGATCCTTCGTATCATGAACCATAACTCTTGAATTCATAATTCAATTCAAGAGAGAATTAAGAGTAGAGTTCAAGAAACCTTTGAGTTCAACTGAGAATCCTTTGAGATCAACTATCAATTTTGATATTATTATTCAGACCCTTGAGTTGAGTCGTTCATGTCCAATAATTCCGCATGAACTCCATAAGTTGAGTATCTTTGAGAGGAGTAGTATCTTCAAGTTCTAAGTCTTGAGTATTGGGTTCCTAATCCCTTTTGAGATTTTATTCCTAATCATGGGACTATTACATATTACCCATGAAGTCCATGAGTTGAGTTGTTCATTCCCATAATTCTGCATGAACCTTATTAGTCGAGCAGTCTTGAGATGAGAAGTATCTTTGAGTTCTTGAGTTGAGTAGTTCATGCCCATAATTTCCGCATGAACCCTATGAGGTGAGCATTCTTAAAATAAGTAGTATCATTGAAGTTCTTGAGTTCTGAATTATTTATGAGTTCTTGAGTTGAGTAGTTCATGCCCATACTTTTCTGTTTTGTCAGGATGTCGTGGGTCTTGTCTCGACTTCCATCTGTCATTTAGAGGCTTCATAGATAGACAGTATTGTTTGAGGAGTTTGTTTCATTTATCTTGTTAAATGTTTTAAAGACTTGAGTTGCCTAGTTTTTGCTAGTTGAATATACAATTATATTCTGAGTTAATTATTTGAGTTTTAATGAATTTTATTCTATTTTAAGTTTTGTATGCTTGAGTTAGTCTTCCTTTGGTAGTCAACCAGAATGAGGGTTCGCTTGGGGATCAGAAATGGTTCTCGAGTGCCGGCCACGTCCAGGGTGTAGGCTCGGGTCGTGACAACAACGTTACACTATGAGTCTATTAGTTAAGTTAGTTACCCTAGGAACTGATATGTTAAGCTAGATACACTAGGAACTGATCCGTTTAACTAGTTACATTAAACACTAATCTATTAAGCTCAGGGGAGGACCCACATATAACATTTTGGGTGCTCGAGCACCTATTAACCCTAACGTAAATTTATATATTTATATAGATACTTTTTGTAAGATAGATATATTAATAAATGAGCACCTACTGATCAAGAAGCTTGATGGGTGTGTTTGTTTAGCTACCAACTTAAAGCCATCACTTTTAAGAATGGTGAGGGTTCAAAATCCAGTTCCTCCAAATATTTTTATTACTCAACTTATGTATATTTTTCAACTTTATAGTTAAATATTTCTTTCGTTTTCTCCCATACAATTATTAGACTTTATTTATGACTTTTCCTTCTAATTTTGTTTCAACTTCCTTCTCCTCCATTTATACTTTATTTACTTTACCTTTAGTTTCAAATTTTCTCTTATATTTTATGTAGTTTCTTCTGATTTAATTTTTTTGATAAAAAAAAATCATTGTTTTCTTGAAAATTATTGGGTGGTTAAAAATCCATCAAGGTATTTTAGTTTTTCTTAGAAATGAAGAGTTTTTAACTATAACGTTTAAATAATTTTACACTTATATGATTATACTATATAATTTATAGTAACTTTATAATAATAGAAGTGAGCACCCACGAGCCTAAGATCCTAGATCCGCCACTGATTAAGCTAGTTACATTATTCATCTTAACTTAGAGGAACTAGACATCTTATAATAGAGGGATATGCATTCAAATATATATACATGGACAACTCGAGGGCTTATAAGATTGTATCAAGTGATGCGAAAGCTCGAATTTAAGAGGGAAACATTTTAAAATGAAGCTTGTAGCATGTAAGGACTCTTTTCATGTGTAGTCTAAAGTCCTTTTGACTCATTAAGAGAAACATATGACATGGAAGTTGTGGCTTAGCTGCAAAAGAGGTTTTAGCTTTACATACCTCAATTCTTAATTTTGTGTAATAAAGAATCAATCTATCCTTTCTTTGGGAAGATAATTTCAATGTCAAGTGCATAATGAAGGTAATATTAGCAGCTTATCGACAGGTGTGGCCCCACAAATAGTACGTCAAACACACGATGGGTAGCAAGTCTGCAAAGTCCTCAACCAAATGGTGTTTCACCACACCCTTCTTCTCCATTTTTTAAATATTTCTCGAAAATATATTTTTTTGCTTGAAACTATAAAATACTCTTTAGAAGATTAACTTTTGACCTGTGGAGTAAACACTGAAATTTTAAAATTTTGAATTATTTTTCAAATTTTTTTTTTTTAAAAACAAATTGACGGGGTCGTAGTTGGGGGATGGCTGGGGTAGGGGTAAGGTTGGCGTAAAAAACAAATTTTAAAAAATTGAAATATGTTTCAAAATATTAAATTTTATTTTTTTGACGGGGAGGGGGATGGCCTAGGGGTGGGGTGGCATAAAAAATGAAAAAAATTTAAAATTTTGAAATATTTTCCAAAAACAATTTTTTTAAAAATTGACGGGGTAAAGGACAAGTACAATGTTTCATCATGAATTTATATGACACTTTATTTCTTTTTCTGTAATAAATTATTCAAGGGAAAAGGGTAAAAAGTACCCCTCAACTTTGGTTTATTAGTTGACTATGCCCTTATCGTTAAAATGAAGTTATTATTACCCCTATTGTTACTAATTTCATCATTTGTGCCCCTTTGTTGAAAAAAATCCCCAAATTGACATAAATTAATCTGAATCTTAAAAAATAACCCATTCTCCTTTTTAAACCCAATGCCCCGACCCCTATAACATATAAGCCATTTCTCTTTTATCCATTCTTTCAAAGTTTCCATATAACCCATTCCCCTTTACCCATTAACTTCTCTTCCGATTGTTCTTGATTTCTTACTCATTTCCCTTACCTCTGATTGTTCTTCCACCATACCCTGTCTTTCCTTCACCTCTAATAGTTCTTCTAATGTCACAAAATAGTTATTCATCTCAAAGAAATTATGCTTGTGATTTGGTGGTCAAAACACTGATTTCGAGTTCTACATCTAATGCGGGAAAATGATTTTTCAGATGTCCTCGTTCTGATGTAAGTATATGAACTGATTTCTTCCAATTATTCTACTTTTTTTGTTCTTAATCATTGTTATTATCGTATTTTTGACTGCTATGGTAGTTTTCTTCATGTGGATAGAGGGAATGGGAAGACCAAGCTTTTCTTGAAATAGCTTACCTACGTAATTTGGAGTTGTTGTTGAAAGATGACAGGATTGAGATGGATAATTTGAAAATTGAAATGAAGAATTTGAAGATTGAAATAACGAACATGAAGATTGCTATGGATAATTTTAAGATTGAAGGAGGTCATTTGTCAAAAAAAAAAATGCTACATTGGAGGAAACTAATCAATTTTAGGGATATTTGAAATTGACAATGAGGAAGGTGTGAGTTCACCGGGGAAGAAGACATGTTTTGGGGGGGGGATTGATAACCCAAATATGTACGATTTTTGGGATCCTGAGGAGAGTTTGGCCTACATGGAACCATAAATCACTGTGCATATGGATGTGACTATGACTAAAGGCCCAAACACTCTACATAGGTTAAATCTCACTACTGCTGAATGATTTAGGATGGATGAGTTTATTATAGTCTACATGTACGTGTTAGAGATGTTGCATCACCAAAATGTTTTCTGAGATTCCACACGAGAGCAGTTGTATCAAGTGGAATTCAAATACCCTTTGAATGATCTGGATAAATCCATCTTAAGGTTGGGGAAAGAGTTCTTGAGCCCACTGAGGATGATATACCTACATACAATGATAAGCTACACACATGTTCAGATGTGGATGTGGATACTAATAATGATGTTGATCATCCTCTAGAACTGGAAGACACTGGAGATGATGATGCTATGGAAGATTGATAAGGCTAGTCCTTCACCCTACTTTTGTTTTTATTTTATGATATTTTTGTAGCATTGGGGACAACACTATGTTTTTAAGTGTGGGGTGGGGTGTGATTATTTCCTTTGTAATAATTTATTGTTTATGATTGGGTTTCTCATAGTTTATTTTAGGTTTTTTGACCAAGGATAGTCCCCTTAAACCATATATAAAAATAGGATTTTTCTTTATAGGATCGAGTCAATAGTTATAGTTTAGTGACATTTCCCAATGATTGTGTCACGACCCAAAGTACATCCTAGATGTGACATGGCGTATAGGACCCCGAGATGCCCTACACAAGCTGTTGACACCCAATTTTGGGCCTCCACAATATATATTAATCATCGAGCTTCTTAAATTCCAAACCATTTGAAATAATTGACTATATTAAAATGAAATTTTTTTTCAGCCTTATCTCTTTGAGAGGCTTGAATTTTGAATTTGAAAAAATTCATCCTAATTTCATTCCGATTTCCCCCGCATTTTACAACCCTAATCTTCTCTTATTTAAACCCCTTTCTCCCCCTTTGTTTGGGTTGGGCGTGAACAGATACATAGAGAGGGTAGTCTAACAAGCTGAAGAACGAAAAATAGATATAGGAATCTAAAACAGCCGAAAACAGAGAGGATATTTAGCTTTGGGTTCCAATTTCACTGTTTGATTCTGGTCATCATATTTCGAATTCATCGGAGTTTGAAGTTGGTGGTGGAATCATCCTCATAGCTAGCCTGTTCCTGTCCCGTTCGCTGACCGGAAAAAAGATATCATCGTCTTCTTCATAATTTTATTTCCACCTCTTCTTCTATTTCGAAATGACTTTTTAATGTTTCAAAAGCTTTTATTTTGTGTTTGTTGGCTATTAATTTCTATTTAATATATAATATTTCGCTATGATGTATATGTTCTTAGTCGTTTCATCGAGTTAGTTGCGATATCAAGTTAAATCTATGTGGATTTGTACTAAATGTTGGCGTTTCTCTGTTTCTTCATCGGAACTTTGTTTTGTTATATCCCTTCTTGAGCCTATTTACTTGAATGTTGATCTTAGGAATATGTATATGCCTAAGTTGTCAATATTTGCCCATGAATTGCTTAATTTAAAGAATGATCTTGAGTCTATTAGCTTGATTTTGTCATACTTGTGATGATTGTGCACTCACACACATGATTAGTTATTTCAGGAACTCTTGAAGGAATTGGAGCTAGAACGAAAAAAGAGAGGAGAAAAGACGCATAAGAAATTGACGAAGTCTAAAGACCATTGGGCCTATCGCACTGAGAGGCGCATCGCGCAAGCCCACAAAGTTCTGCAAGACTTCTGGGGTGAACTGCTTGGCGCGACGCGCCAGCCCCAGAAATACTGAGGGCATATCTGTGGCGCGATGCGCCAGCCCTTAAAGATCTGCGAGGATTCAGAGGAGCACTGCTAGGCGCGCCGCACCATAAGTGAAAGTTCTGCGTGCACTACTAGGCGCGACACGCCACCCTTTTTCCGACTTTTCCAAGTTTTAAACATTAAATAGAATTCCTAATTTCAGTAGGATTTGTTCCCAACTTTTACAACTATTATAAATAGATCCTTAGGGCTCCATTATGGGGGTTCGGCGTTTGATTTAGTGTGCAAGAGCAATAATTCAAGTTTGTAATAGGTTTTAATCGTTTAACTCTTCCATTGTCCAGAAATTGCCTGAACTATTGTATTTTCTTATTTTCTAATAGCATGAGTAGCTAAACACCCTAGTTCTGGGGTTGTAGCTACGAATTGATTGTTGATTATTTGAGGTTGTTGAATTAATTTTTGGTTGTCAATACAAATTACTTCTATATTCTTGTTTTAGTATTTTATGTCTTGTGCACCATAAGATAAATCTATTGTCTAATCTTAAAATCGGGAGAGGACAGGTTAGATAGACTAGAGAATATAGAGAGCTTGGTCCACCCATTAAATTGTGGTGATTAGTCTTCAAGAGTGACGCCCAGACAAACACCTAGCTTGGTTAGGAAATAGGATGAAATATAAATGCTCGCCAGTTAGTCTATTTATCCCCGCTCAATGATGTAATTGGATAGCTAACTGGGGTAGGCGACGAGAGGCATATAGCCCAGATCATATCATCAACCCTATAAACCAGTAACTTGACAACTGAAATTAGGTCTAAGCCAATAATATGATACACGATATTCATTATATGCTGCAGCCCTGAAATTGCTTTTAACTTGCTTGAAACATTATATCAAAGTGGTTCAGAATTAGTTACTTTCAATTAGTGCATAATTATTAGTAGATAAACAATAAATCATCAACTCTTGAAAAGGTTACTTTTTACTTTTAGTTGTAGAATTAAGTGACTATAAGTTGATCATAAGTCCCTTGGGAACGATAACTCGTTTCTTAAAGAATTTATATTACTTGCGCGACCACATACATTTGCGTGTATATTGGGGAGCAACATGTTTTTGGCGCTGTTGTCGGGGACTTAGAAATTGATTTATATTCAATCTTCTTAAGTCTACAATTAGATTATTTAGATATTAAGTACTTGATTTTAGCTTGTTTATTGCAGGCACTTGATTTTTAGGTTTGGCTCGGAAAGGAGATCTTGTCGAACCTTTACAACGAACCTGAAAGAGTTTTATGCCAGCTCAGGAAAATGGCAAATCAAGGACGACCTGGAGAATTGGGGTCAGGTTCGCTGGGAAACGTTGATGATAATAATCAAGACAACATGAATAACCCAAAAATTTTGAATAACCAAGGAGTACACCCTGTCGTACCCGCTAGACCAGTCCGTGATGTGGCAGGCCCATTCACAGCCAATTTGGCATCTAGTATTAGGAAACCTCCACCGAAGAGTAGATTTAAACTAAAGCAGAGCATGGTACAGATCCTCCATTCTAATGGGCAATTCACTGGTCTCCCCCATGAGGATCCTCAAATCCATCTTAGGAACTTCGTAGATATTACTGATATATACATCCCAATTGGAGTCTCATCGGACTATGCGAGTTTGACGTTGTTCCCATACTCATTATTAGGAGTCGTAAGGCGTTGGTTAGATTTTGAACCACCAAACTCCATCACTACTTGGGATTGTCTAGCAAAGAAGTTCTTGAGTCGATTCTTCCCATCCAAGAAAACTGCTAAGCTGAGGAGTGAGATAATAAACTTTATTCAAAAGCAAGGGGAGGACATGTACCAAGCATGGGTGCGTTTCAAACAAATGTTGAATGCTTGCCTACACCATATGCAAACTAATGAGGTACTTGCTCACACTTTCTTTGAGGGTTTAAATTATAATGCTCGTGCACTTCTTAATAGTGCAGCAGCTGGACAAGCCTTATCTATAACAAGTGAAGAGTTCTTCGACTTACTCGATAAACTTTATGAAGGGAACCAAGGGTATGAGGGGGAAATGTATAGAACCATTACCCAAAAAGCTGCAAGGATTTTAGATGTAGACCAAGCTATTGCCATAAATACCAAATTATATGCAACGCAACATAACATGGCACTACATTTTAAACATATGGCTCTAAATCAGATGTCGGTAAACTTTGTACAATAGGCAGCCAATTGGTGTGAGGTATGTGGTAGTAGAACTTATGAAACTGAGCAATTTGAGGCAAACCCGGATTCCGTAAATTAAGTGGGAAATGCGCAACGGGGCGGAGTTCAACAAAATTATGGCAATAATTACAACCCTAGTTGGAGGAACCATCCTAACTTCTCATGGGGTGGGAACTAAAACCAAAATCAAGCGCAAGGGGCTAACCAATACCGTGCTCAAGGGGCTAGGCAACAATACCAAAATCCTAACCAATGCGTAGATCCTAGTGCACCAAAAGGGGGGATGACCAATGAATAGCTACTCCAAAAGCTTATGACTGAAATAGGGACCAAATTAAATGCTAGAATATATATGAAGGATGAAAACATCAGAAACATCCAGATGTCCCAAATGAGTTTAAAGAAACAAGTTGTGAAAGTGGCTAATTCTTTGAACTTGCGTCCCCAAGGTGGGCTGCCCGGTGATACTAAGCCCAACCCAAAGCAATTGCATGCGGTAAGTACTGAAAGTGGGTTACAATTAGAGGAACTAACTCCAAAGAAGAGAGATACTGAGGTAAGTAACAAACAAAAAGAAGGTGGAAAAGGTAGTAAAAAGCTCCAATGTTGAGGTAGCCGTTCCTCAAAAGAAATTACCACCTCCATTTCCACAAAGGCTGAAAAAGTAGAATGAAGATGAATGCTTTGGTAAGTTTCTCTCTCTCCTTAAACAAGATCACACTAATCTACCTTTGGTTGACATTTTACAGGGTATCCCAAAGTATGCTTAATACGTGAAGGAAATTGTAGCTAGCAATAGAAGTCTCACGGAATATGAAATTGTAGCACTTACTGAGGAGTGCAGCTCAAGGATCCAAAACAGACTGCCCAAAAAGTTAAAAGATCCAGGTAATTTTACTGTGCAGATTACAATCGAGCAAAGTGTTCATGCCCGGGGATTGTGTGATTTGGAGGTAAGTATAAATTTGATGCCTTTATCTTTTTATCTAAAGCTTGGGTTGGGTAGTCCAAAAAGAACTACTGTTATTCTCCAACTCGCTAATAGATCCATTGCTAGGCCTGATGGGGTAGTAGAAGATGTGTTAGTTCAAGTAGGTTCATTGATTTTTCCTGTAGACTTTCTGGTCTTACATTTTGAACCTGATGTTGAAGTTCCATTCATTTTGGGATGACCTTTCTTGGCCACGGGTAGGGCATTAATTGATGTAGTAGCTGGTCAACTAACTATGAGGACTCATGACAAGGTTGAGGTATTCGATGTTTATCGCGCTTTGAAATTGCCCTCCATTTATGAAGAGTTGTCTGCTATTACTGTGGTTGATCAAATAGTAGAATCACAAGTAGTTGTACCTGAAGATCCCTTAGAAAGAGTGTTAGTGGGTCATGAGATGGATGAGGAGACTGAGGCTCAAGAGATTGAATCGTGCTTGAATCTAGCACTAGTAGACACTCATATGACTCAAGTGGAGTCATTAGATCGCGAGTTCGGCCCACCCACCAAAGCCATCGATAGAAGATGCCCCTAAGTTGGAAATAAAAACTCTGCCGGCTCACCTAAGGTATGCTTATTTGGGTACTAATGAAACTTTGCCTGTTATACTTTCTGTAGAATTGTCTGATTTACAGGTTGATACGGCATTGAGGATCTTAAAGCAGAGGTAGAAAGCAATTGGATGGTAGATGGCTGATATTCATGGGCTTAGTCCGGCGTTATGCATGCACAAAATTTACATGCAAGAGGATCACAAACCTAAGGCACAACATCAACGTCGACTGAATCCTGTGATAAAAGAAGTGGTAAGAAAGGAAGTCATAACGTGGCTAGATGCTGGAATTGTGTACCCAATTTGTGATACTAAGTGGGTAAGTCCGGTACAATGTGTTCCCAAGAAGGGAGGTATGACAGTGGTAAGGAACGAAAAGAATGAGTTTATTCTTAATAAAACTATGACTGGGTGGAGAATTTGTATGGATTACCGGAAACTAAATGATGCTACCCGGAAAGATCACTACCGTGTTCCCTTCATTGATCATATGCTTGACCGACTAGCGTGGAAAGAGTACTAATGTTTTTTAGATGGGTATTTCGGTTACAACCAGATCTTGATTTCCCCCGAGGACCAGGAAAAGACCACGTTCACTTGTCCTTATGGTACCTATGCTTTCAAACGCATGCCATTCGGACTTTGCAATGCACCAGTGACTTTTCAAAGGTGTATGATGACCATTTTTCATGATATGGTGGAACACTTTGTAGAGGTGTTCATGGATGATTTCTCCGTCTTTGGGAAGTCTTTTAAGGTATGTCTCCGGAATCTTGATAAAGTACTTGCTAGATGTGAGGACACTAACTTAGTTCTAAACTGGGAAAAGTGTCATTTTTTGGTTAGAGAGGGGATAGTGTTGGGACACAAGGTGTCTAAGTCTGGTTTAGAGGCTGATAAGGCCAAGGTAGAAGTTATTGAAAATTGCCCCTCCCATTTCTGTAAAAGGGGTGCGTAGTTTTCTTGGTCATGTAGGTTTTTACCAGCGATTCATCAAGGATTTTTCCAAGATTGCAAGACCTATGTGCAGTCTTTTGGAGACGGAGGTGAAGTTTGACTTTGATGAGATGTGCTTGAAAGCTTTTAAGATGTTGAAGAAGAATTTAATTGAGGCTCCCATCTTAATTGCTCCTGATTGGGAATTACCATTTGAACACATGTGTGATGCAAGCCATGTAGCAGTGGGTGCAGTGTTGGGACAAAGAAAGAGTAAAGTGTTCCACTCGATCTATTATGCAAGCAAGACCCTTGACGCTACATAAGCTAATTACACAGTGACTGAGAAGGAGATGCTGGCTCTAGTGTTCGCCTTCGACAAGTTCAGATGATATTTGGTAGGTACTAAAGTAATTGCTTTTACTGACCATGCAACTATTAGGTACCTATTCAACAAGAAGGATTCTAAACCATGGCTGATTTGATGGATATTGCTTCTTCAAGAATTTGACCTTGAGATCAAAGATAGGAAAGGTACTGAGAATCAGATAGCCGATTACTTATCCAGGTTGGAAGATTTTTCCCACGTGAATGAAGGTAAGCGAATCCGGGAAGAGTTTCCAGATGAACAATTGATGGCATTAGATATCTCTCAAGTGTCATGGTATGCAGACATTTTAAATTTGATAGTAGGTGGAGATTACCCTCCGGGTGCAACCACCCAACAAAAGAAAAAGCTCAATCATGATGCTAAGTTCTATATCTGGGATGAACCATTCTTGTTCAAGCAAGATGTGGACCGGGTAGTGAGAAGATACATTCCGGAGTATGAGGTTCACAAAATGCTCGAAAGTTGTCAAGCTAGCCCATATGGAGGTCACCATGGAAGAGAGTGCACTGCTCATAAGGTAGTACAATCTTAATAAAACCTTAATTTGATTAGGGAATCTAGCTTTACTTAATTGAGGAATTTAGGAACCCTATGTAGGAAAGATCTCCATAGGTGAATACTATCATACCTTGGAGTTCAAAGCCCAAAATATATGGTGGGAATTGAGACTTGAATGGAACCCTAGCTCTTCTTCTTATTCTTCCTTAGAGAGAAATATTTGTGGAATAACTTTAATCAACTTGGAGAGATTAGGAGAATGAGTATAATTGGGAAATCTGGGGGTAAAAATGTTTATATAGGGTTTGTGATAGAGAGTAAAATGACATAGTATTGGGTTAGAATAATTAGGAAAAGACCTTACATCACCTTCAAAAATAACTATCGACCCCAATCGACGGTGGGACCTACGGTCCGTAATTCTATTTATGGACCATCTTGGTCAACCGTCGGGGGAAGGGGGGGCGGTTCAATAACTTGTTTCTAGACCCTCAAATGAAGAGACCTATGTATGGTCCGTTAGTCAACCTATAGTCTGTACATGGCCATCGTAATTCCAACTCTAGCCCTCAAAATTTTACTAAGTCTGGAAATCACCTATGAGACCTACCTACGACTCGTACATTTAATGACGGACCATTCGGATGAACCGTTAAAAGGTACTGGAACTTGACATTTGAAAATCATTTAAATCTTCCATCTACGGTTCCCACCTTCGGCCCGTAAGTTAACTTACACTCCGTTAGTGGTGACTGTTGATGCAAACACCAGTTCTGGAAAACTTGCATTTTTCCTTCTTTTCAAATCTAAGGTGTTATAGATTGATGGATGACGACCATCTTAAGGGTAAATTTCATCAATGTGTTTGTTGTGTGAAGATGTTTGTACTAAGGGTGCAAGACTGTATGTTAGGTGAGTTGTGAAAGCATGAGAGGAAGTATGTTTAGAGACCCTTAGGCTCTTGTGTGGGCTGTCAAGCAAGTTAAGCTTCAAATGAACTCTTGCATAGGCTGAACTTGCAAATCGGTAGACTTCCCACCTAATTTGAACATGTTCCATTGTGTGATAAGGTTTGTGTATTCCGTGCTATAACATTATGTCTAGAACTTTCCTGGTGTGTGTGAAGAGAAATGCAATTATTGCTCAATTTAGAAGATGACAATATGACTTTAATTTGTCCTGTGAACTCTATCCTTTTCAGATATTTTAATACAAGGCAACCCTTTTGAGCCTGTACCCTTTCATTTGTAGCCATATTTTTTCCATAACCCTTTTGTTGAATCCCTAGTTCTTGCACTTTTCTTCCTTGAGCAGTGTAGAATAAACTTAACATAATTGTTAAATCTTAATAAATGGGATGGTTGAGTGTAAAAAAGGTAACTGATGATTAGCTACAAAGTAATAAAAAAACCCTCTGTGAAAAAATAATATAAATATATATATATATATATATATATTTGTTGACGATATTAAATCACTAGTGAATAGTTATTGAAGAGAGGGCAGAAAATGAATAGAAGGAAAGAACGGAGTGATGATAGCTAAAATTGCAAAATGCTTAGGTAAGTGTAAGTCACTAATTATAATGTTTCCCTACCTGTCCCCCAACCGACATTATAACCCACACAAATCCTATTTGATTCTAGGAAAGCATACTAAATTTATATAAAATCACACTAAGGGCAAGCATATGGCTCATTATGTGCAACATGTGAAACTATTTGTGAGAGTGATTCATTTAGATGCTTATGCCCGTACCGATATATGTTGTTTGAAAATGAATGAAAATTGGGAAATTCTTTTATGGTGGGGGCACATGTTTAATGATAGATATGTGATTACTAAGAGATGTTAAATGAAATTCTATGCTTGAGTTTGCAAAAAAAAAAAATCGAGTCGATGCTTGAGGTCATGATGTTTCAATGTATTTTCCTTGAATGAATGAAAACTTACACAATGTTGGTTGCAAAAATATAATGGCCATGTGAGTTGTGTAGTTGAGGTACAAATGTTGTTTTTTGTCGTGTCAAAAATTAAAGTCTTGTGTTTGAAGGTGTTGATTTGTTCGGGGATGAACAAAGATTTAAGTGTGGGGTGATGATCTTGGGCATATTTATATGCTTAAAAGCCATGCCTAACCCATGTTTTGGAAAAATTTGAGAACAAAGTCAATTGTGTTAGTAGTGTTTGAGTCGTGTTTATACATTTTGGCAAACCAATTGTGATTAGGTGTTTATAGGTTGGAAAGCGCATTAAATGGGGTACAAAGTATGAAGAGCTTAAGTAGAGGCGAAGCAAAAGTGTGAAAGCAAATGATGCAAGTCTAGAATGAGCAAAAGAAGGGTCGGAGAGAAAGGAACCCTACTCCATATCCATTCCGTGTCATGGACCTAGGAATTGAAATTTAGCTTGCGAGGTCTATAAACCAGAGGAGTCCGTATTGACTCCTTGTTTTGGAGAAGGTCAAATTGAAAAGATACGCAGGTTCGCTTTGACTATGTGTCGAAGAGCTGCATGCCAGAATTTTGATGCATTTTTCAGCCTATAAATAGACTTGTTTTTATTATTACGGAATATTCTTTCTCTATTTTTCTTGGAGGAAAATACTTGGAACACTTTTCTCTTGAAATATTAGGGTTCATCCTACTCTTTTTCATCTTTCAAATTCTTATATGATTATTCAAGATTCAAACTATGTGAATCAAATTATGAATAGCTAAATCTATTTATTCTAGGGCTATGTCTACAAATGATTGCGTCAGTATCTAATGTATGGATGAAGTTTGTTATAACTAAAAAATTACACTAATGTTTATTAATTACTAATCACCATTAGAATAAACTTATTGTCTTTTCTTAAACTTGGGAGAGGATTAGAAAGATAGAACGTGCAAAACAAGGAGCATGATCTTCCTTTGTACAAAACTTGGATTGATTTGTATCGAGGATATGGATATATCTAGTTACCGTGCTTGGTTACGAAACAAGAAGAAAGCCTAATGCTCCATAGTTTATTCAATCTATCCCCACTCAATGGTGTAGTTAGATTATCAATTGTGGTAAGTGATTAGAGGTTTGAAGATCATAATGATATTATCAACTTTATTAATCAATAATTTGATAACCATTCAGAGTCTATTAAGGAGACACTATGTGCAATTTGGGCTCATTAATGAACTAAGGAATAATAAATTAAAATTTGGGCTCATTCATGAACATCAAATTGTGCACACATGTAACTAATTTTTAGCCCATATATATATATGTATATTTGTGTGTGTTGTGTGTGTGTGTATTTACATAATCTTAATTTTTTTTTCGCCTCACCTCTTTCTTTTTCAAACTTGAGTGTGTGTTGTAATTTTTCCGAGTCCAAGAGTAGGGAGAGAGAAGATTGGATATGAAAAGAAGAAAAAAATGAATTGAAACAAGATTTTACTCCTAGATCTAAATCATTAATTTAACTCCACTTTTTTGTTGATAGATATTTTGAGACTTATGTTTCTCCTTCATCAGAGAACCTCAAAAGGTGAGTTCTTTTATATAATATTTTTTTTAAAATTTAATATCGAAGTTGGGAGTCCCTTTTATTCAACTCATATGTCTGTACAAAATAGACCAACCAGCCCAAAAGAGTCAACAGAATTAGAAAGAAAATGGCCCAGTCCAAAAAGAATCAGCCAACCTTTATATTCCGACCCTAAGACTTAGGGTTTCTAAATTGAGCTCCCTCATTTCCTCCACCATGTCGCCGCAGGGATCTCTCTTCAACTCTACTTTCCCTATCATTTTATTTTGGATCATCAACATATTTTTTTGGAATGTCAAACACTTCATCTTTATCATCTCGGAGAGGTTTGTATCATGTGTTGTCCACTCCCTTTCCCTTTTTTTTTATAGAATGTAGATTATTTTTTTTCTATTTTCTAATCATAAATTGTTGTTGTTTTTGGTCTCTCTTTTTTTTTTTACAGAATGAAGCGATTTAGAGATGATGTATATAATATACTACCATTTAAGTGGTCAATTTGGTGTTCCCATGGAGAACTGTAAGCTCTATGTCCTCTATTAATTTTTTATGTGTCTATTTTTATGTACATGATTATCCTATGTTTTTTTTTATTTTTCCCAAACTTAGAATTTGTTTAATGGATCAGAATGTTACATAACCATTAGTTTCATTTGAGAACATTAAAATTTGACTAATACATCAATAGCCCCCTTAAATTAAATTTCGCTTAGACATTCGAACAATAATTATAACCATTGATGTTGCAATAAGATTGATGTGTATAATTAAATGGGATAATTTATTTTACATTGTGAACTTATCTACCTAACGGTGTTTGCGAATACGAACTTAAGTCTTACAAAAATCTTAACATATTAACTCATGTGTTTTGAAGCTCAGTTTGTAATAGATTGTAGATCGAGTGTCTACATAAAATTTACTGGCAAATTTTATACTAAGCCTTACATGTTGACGTCTTTACTGACCACAAGAGTTTGCAATATGTGTTTAATCAGGAGGATCTAAATCTTAACCAAAGAAGGTGGCTTGACTTACTAAAGGACTATGACACGAGTGTTCTCTATCGCTCTGGTAAAGAAAATGTGGTGGAGGATGCTCTTAGTCGATTGTCAATGGGTAGTGTTGGTCATATAGAGGATGGTAAGAAGGAGTTGGTTTGAGATGTGCATAGATTGGCCCGAATGGGTATTCAATTGATAGACTATAGCAAAGGTGGTGTGATGGTTCAAAATAATTCTGAATCGTCTTTTGTGGCGGATGTGAAAGCCAAACAAGGTCTTGTTCCCAACTTTGGAGGAATTGAAGGAAACTGTGCTGAAAAAGGTCGTAGAGACTTTCTCCCAAGGGGGAGATGGTGTACTTTTCTATCAAATCATTTGTGTGTTCCCAATATAGATAACTAGAGAGAACAGATCTTATCAGAAGCCCATAGTTCACGATATTCCATTTACACATGAGCCACCAAGATAAACAGTGACCTGCGGGAGGTCTATTAGTGCAATAGGATGAAGAACAATATTGCAAAATTTGTGGCTAAGTTCCCTAATTGACAATAAGTGAAAGTTGAGCACCACAAACCGGGATCTTTGTCCCAAGACATTAGTATACCTACTTGGAAGTTTGAAGATTTGAATATGGACTTCATTGTTGGGTTACCTCGCACGCGGCAACAACATGAGTTGATTTAGGTTATTGTAGATCAAATGACAAAATTGGCTCATTTCATTCCCGTCAAGGTTTCTTATTCGGTGGGGGACTATGCTAAGTTATAGTTTAGGGAAATAGTTAGGTTGCATGGACTGCCCTTATCCATCATCTCCGATCGTGGAACCTAATTCTATTCTCAGTTTTGGAAGTCTTTCGAAAAGGAGCTTGGTACTCGTGTTAAGCTTCGCACGGTCTTTCATCTTCAAATCGATGGGAAAGCGGAGCGTACTATCCAAACCTTGGAAGATATGATGAGAGCGTGTGTGATTGACTTTAAGGGTAATTGGGATAATCACTTGCCTTTGATTGAATTTATATATAATAATATCTATCTCTCAAGTATTGGTATGGCTCCATTTGAGGTTTATTTGGTAGGAGATGTATATCTCCTATAGTCTAATTTGAAGTGGTTGGAATTGCTTTAATAGGTCTCGAGTTGGTACATGAGGCTATGGAAAAAGTTTGGCTTATTAGAGAATGGTTGAAAACGGCTAAAGGTTGACAAAAGTCCTATGCTGATATTAGAAGAAGAGACTTTGAGTATGAGGTTAATGATTGGGTCTACTTGAAAATTTCACCCATGAATGATGTAATGATATTTGGAATGAAAGGTTAGCTTAGTCCTCGTTACGTGGGCCCATATCAAATTTTGAGGCGTGTTGGTAAGGTTGCTTATGAACATGAATTGCCTAATGACTTGGTATTGGTGCATCCGGTTTTCCAAGTCTCTTTGTGAAAAAGTGTGCTGGTGATCTGATATCTATAGGGCATTTAGAGAGTTTTGTCATAAAAAATAGCCTTTCTTATGAGGAAGATCCCGTTGAGATTTTAGACCGGCAAGTTCGAAAGTTGAGAAATAAAGAAGTTGCTTCAGTAAAGGTTCTTTGGAGGAAGTAGATAGTTGAGGGTGCTACTTGGAAGGCTGAGGCCAATATGATCTCTCGTTATCCTCATCTCTTTCCCTTTGTCTCTACTCTAGCTTGAGGTATTTAGTTCCTCATGGATTACTCTTTTGGTGTCATGTGTCGTGGTGCCCTAGACAGGCCGTGAAGGCTTCCGTGTAGTGATTGCGTTAGCTTTAATTCAAGGGCTTTTCGGTCTTTTCCTAATTGTTTTAATTCAATACCATGTTGTTTTAACCTTTACCCAAAGCCTTATACATATATATATACCCCCAAAATCACCCAATTCAAGTTATTTTCTCAATTTCCCAAAGGAAGAACAAGTTCATCCTCCCCAAATATTTCTCTCTCTAGAAGAAGAAGGAGTCAACTTAGGGTTTCAAGATCAAGTCTCCAATCCTCCATTGCTTGTGGGCTTTGAAATATTAGGGTACATCCTTCTCTTTTTCATCTTTCAAATTCTTACATGATTATTAAAGATTCAAACTATGTGAATCGAATTATGAATAGCTAAATCTCTTTATTCTAGGGATATGTCTATAGATGATTACTTAAGTATTTAATGTATGGATGAAGTTTGTTATCACAAAAAAATTACTCTAATGTTCATTAATTACCATTTTAATTTCTGATCAGCATTAGAATAAACTTACTGCCTTTTCTTGAACTCGGGAGAGGAATAGAAAGATAGAATGTGCAAAATAAGGAGCATTATCTTTCTTTGTACAAAACTTGGATCGATTTGTATCTAGGATATGGACATACCTAGTTACCGAGCTTGGTTACGAAACAAGAAGAAAACCTAATGCTCCATGGTTTATTCAACCTATCCTCACTCAATAGTGCAGTTAGATTATCAATTATGGTAAGTGATAAGAGGTTGGGAGATCATAATCATATTATTATCTTTGTAAATAAGTAATTTGATAAACATGTGGAGTCTATTGAGGAGACACTATGTGCAATTTGGGCTCATTCATGAAGTAAGGCATAAGAAATTAAAATTTGGGCTCATTCATGAACTTCAAAATATGCACACATATTTTTGTGTGTGTGTCTCTACATAATCTTATTTTTTTTGCCTGACCTCTTTATTTCTCAAACTTGAGTGTGTGTTGTAGTTTTTCCGTGTCCAAGAGTAGGGAAAGAGAAGATAGGATATGAATCGAACAAAAAAATGAATTGAAAGAAGATTTTACTCCTAGATCTAAATCATTAATTTAACTCCACTTTTTTTTATGATAGATCTTTTGAGACTTTTGTTTCTTTGTCATCAAAAAACCTCAAAAGGTAAGTTCTTTTATAAAATGTCTTTTTTAAAAAATTAATATCGAAGCTGGGAGCCCCTTTTAGATCATTTTTTTCTTCTTTTAAAAAGGCATTCTATAAAAGAACTCACCTTTTCAGGTTCTCTGATGAAAAAGAAACAAAAGTCTCAAAAGATCTATCAACAAAAAAAGTGAAGTTAAATTAATGATTTAGATCTAGGAGTAAAATCTTCTTTCAATTCATTTTTTTTCTTGTTTTCATATCTTATCTTCTCCTTTCCTACTCTTGGACTCAGAACAACTACAACACACTCAAGTTTGATTAGGAAAGAGGTGAGGCAAATAAAATTAAGATTATGTAAACACACACACATATATATATGGGCTCAAAATTAGTGACATGTGTGCACATTTTGATGTTCATAAATGAGCCCAAATTTTAATTTATTGTGCCTCAATTCATGAATGAGCCCAAATTGGACATAGAGTCTCCTCAGTAGACTCCAAATGGTTATCAAATTACTGATTTACAAGGTTAATAATATGATTATTACTTCAAAATAGCCTAATTCTGAGCATAATTGAGCAAGTTTCTATTTGAACTTTGAGAACTAAGTTGTGTCGCGACTGGTCGTTAGATAAGACTAGTCTAATCTCTTTTTGGCAAATGCGGAGGGGCCTTACAAACACGGTGAAGGCCTTGCGATCGCAGCCAAGAGGAACTGGGGCACTATGATAGTGGCAAGGA
Organism: Solanum tuberosum; assembly: GCF_000226075.1. Classification (NCBI taxonomy): domain Eukaryota; kingdom Viridiplantae; phylum Streptophyta; class Magnoliopsida; order Solanales; family Solanaceae; genus Solanum; species Solanum tuberosum. The sequence continues at coordinate 2,859,961 of NW_006238937.1, read as the reverse complement.
CCCCGCTAATGTGATCCCCACGAATGCAGCCATTAGGCTGCGTGGGCTCTATGAACGTGGCCCAGGGTTTGCGAATGCGTAGGCCATTTTGAATTGCACCAGCTCATGCATATAAGCTTGATTTTGGTAAGTCCAAATCTCCCATCGGGTATTCTGAATTCATTCAAAATTCTATGCATACTAACGACATATTCAACCCTACAAAATTCAATATTATAGACTCAATGGAGCAGTCAAAATTTCCATATAAGGTTATCCCTATAAAAAGTGAATCCAACCCCAAAATCCATTTTAAGCAAAAATCTAGAGGGGGGTTGTGAATTAGCCCAGAATCCTCGGGATTTGAACGAAGGTTGTTTCTAGACCAAACACAACATTTTAGAGCCAACCACACTGACAAAATTCTCATCCAAGTTCGTTTACTTATAATGTTGACTAAACTCAAACTTAGACCTTAACTTGGAAGTTAAAACGCCTAATCACATAGAGTTGCACTAAAAGCCTCGAGAGTCATGTCGAACATGCTACTAGCCTAAAATAACCCTTCCAAAACTGATGGAATCGTCAAAATTGGAATCTAAGGTCTTCTTCCTTAACCTTTGATAAAAAATGACCATTCAAGGTTCAAAAACTACAAAACATAGAAACTCGCACAGAAACCAAACAAACGACCAGGTGACCAAACTATCAGTCCCAAAAATTCATAAATAAATTGAGGTCGATATAGGAATTCTCTAAACAAAGAACAAAAGGCATAAATATAGAAATGACTTGGAGGGTCATTACAACTTGGGAGAAAACTAGGTTTCCTTTCAAACATCAAACTCAATCAAAGGCAAATGATCATCCCAATTACCCTTGAAGTTAATCATACAAGCTCTAAGTATATCTTCTGATTTTTGACTAGTACACTCCACTTGCCTATCAGTTCGAGGATGAAGGGTTGTACTAAGCTTAACCCGGCTACTAGGACCTTTTTGGAAAGACTTCCAAATTTGAGAAATGGATTGGGTACCACGATCAGAGATAATGGATAGGGGAACTCCATGCAACCTAACCATTTCCCTAAGATACAACTAAGCATAATCTTTCGCCGAATAAGAAACCTTGACAGGAATGAAATGATATGACTTCGTCATACGATCTATAATAACTAAAATCGAGTAATGTTGCCGCTGGGTGTGCGGCAAACCAACAATAATGTTCATATTCAAATCTTCCCAGTTCCAAGTACCTAGGAATACTAATATCTCGGGACAAACCTCCCAGCTTTTGATGCTCTACTTTCAGTTGTTGACAATTAGGACACTTGACCACAAATTCCCTACTATTGTAACACCTCAGAATCATACTTAGACTTTGCAGCAGAAAAAAAATGAAAACTGCAGAAAATTGGTGAACCACATCAGGGTTCACGGACCTTGAAAGGAACCATGGTCCATCGACCTCCCCATAGTTCAGCACCCACCCAGAAGAGGTGGACCATGTGACCCTTCACGGGCCATGGACCACCCCACGAGCCGTGGGAAGGCTCATGTAAGCTAGGAAGAACCAATCCAAGCTCAGGTCTCAGACCACGGTGTCCACCGCGGGCCGTGGGCTTGATGATGGGATGCGGGAGTCCTGAGCCAGCAGACCCCCAGCCCAAATAAAGGACTACAGAGACCTTCACGGTCCGTGGGATGGCTCGTGATAGGACCCAGTGGTCACTGGCCAGCAGACCATGACCCACTTGACGGGTCGTGATCCCTTTGATTGTTCGTCATTTGGTGTGTGGAAGGCCCCCATCAGGATTTTAAGTGGGGTCATTTTGATCTTTCCCACTATGCGCTGGACACCTAAACTGCGTCGTTTAACCCCTAAACTATGTAGTTTTGGTCAGTTTAAGCGTAGTAACTTAGTCAAAACTTACCCCTAAGCAATTCAATCACCAAAATCATTCAAACTTAAAGCAAAATGAGGAGAAAGAGGCGCCAGTTTTCCCAAGAACAACCACTAGGCTTCCTTCTAGTTTCATCCCCAAAATTGAAAGATTTCTCTGTGAAATCCGTCACTAGGTATGTGGCATTTCACTAGTGGGTTCCTTTCATCAACTAGGTCCCTAGAATTTTATAATAGATTCCCTACATATTGTTTAGACTTATGGTTTCTTGAGCCTTAGAGAATTGTTGTGATTTAGTTGTTATAGTTTTCTTACTCAGATTATCTTGTTTTTGTAATATTGTTGCTTAGTTTCTTGCATGAAACTCAGAACCCTAGTTGTGTAGATTCTCTTAGTTTTCGAATGTCACGTTATCAGTATATAAGTGTTACATTCTCATATTTTGAATGTCAGTATTTTGAGTTATTTAGCATTTTAGTAGTTCAGTCATAATGTGCCATATACATATTCAGTTGGGAGTAGACTTAACATCGAGTTGGACTAGGATTTAGCGTACCCGTATAGTCCCAGAACTACGAGCCCCCATAGTTTATAAGTCCCCTATGTGGGAATCATATTTAGTAATCAGACCAATCATGCCTTTATACCCCTGAGGTATATTGGGTCCTCTCGATTGGGTGTATACATTGGACTCCATGTTTAGCTCACGTGGTTTTATGTCGGTTAGTAATAGCTCCCATAGTCAGACACTAGTGCATTTGACTAGGTTTTCATTTATATTTCAGTATTCAGTCTCAAGATGTTATGTACTTGGTCATTGCATTCATTTCAGTTCTTTTCAGTATATATTAGTATTTCCATCATTATTATATTATATCATTGCTCAGTATGCTTTGTTCAGTTTATATATTTTGTTCAGATTTTATCCTATCCTGCATGCTCAGTACTTTCCAAGTACTGACGCATACTCTGCGCTACATCTTTTCATGATGTAGGTTCAGGTCCTGAGCATTCAGATTACGCGTAGATCAGTTCCCGATCTATACTCAACAGCATCAGTGGTGAGTCCTCATACTTTGAGGAAAATAGACATGTTTTCCATTTCAGTCTTTCATTTCAGTTTCAGTTTTGCTAGGGTTAGCTGGGATATGTCCCAGCAAGTCTAGTCAGTTAGAGGCGTTTTTAGACATAGTTTTAGATTCGTCTTTAGCATTTGAGTGATTGTTTAGTATCATGAAACTTTTATTCAGTATATAAATATTCAGACCAGTTTTGGGTATTCCCCACTATTTGTTATATCATGTTTTAAGCTTTTGCATAGTATCATTTGTTTAGTGTGTTAGTATGCTTATGATATGCTAGCTCAGGGTTAGCTTAGGGTCACTTGTGATTCTAGGTCCCGTGTTTAGGTTAAAGGAGTAGCCTCGAGGCGTGACAAATATCCTTGTTTATCCAATTCCACCAATAGACCTCCCGCAAGTCAGGGTACATCTTAGTGGCTTCTGGGTGAATGAAATATCAAGACCTATGGGATTCTGAAAAGATTTTCTCTATCAAGTCATCAACAATGGGAACACACAAATGACCTTGATATCGAACCACACCATCTCCCTTTCGGGAGAAATCCTCAACAGACCTTTTAAGAACTACTTCCTTTAATTCAACCAAAATAAGATCAAGACATTGCTTGGCTTTCACATCCAGCACAAAGGATGATTCTGAACCATTATGAACAATAACACCACCTTCATTAGAATCAACCAAACAAACACCCAATCGGGCCAATCTATGAACATCACAAACCAACAGAATCCCATTTTATGATGTAATACCCATCCCCATGATAATTCTTCAACATGGACACATGAAACACTAGATGAACTTCAGATAAGCTAGGAGGTAAGGCCAACCTATAAGCCACTAACCCTACACAGTCAAGGATCTCAATCGAGGACTAAGCTTTCCCTTTTTGCCAAATCTCATCACCCCTTTCATGTGTTACACTTTAAGAAGTACTTGCTCACTGGTCTAAAATGCCATATCTCTTACCTTACTGTATGCATACCTTTTCTGTCAACTTTGGGCTGCTAGAAGCTTAGCTTGGATGTTTCTCACCTTATCCGAATCATCTTTCACCAAATCAACCCCCAAAGGTTTCACATCTCCAGCCTTAAACCATCCTATATGTGATCAACATCCCCTCCCATAAAGTGCCTCAAACGGGGCCATGTCTATGCTGGAGTGGTAACTGTTATTATAGGAGAACTCACACAAAGGTAAGAACTTATCCCAATGCCCTCCAAAGTCAATCACGCATACCCTCAACATGTCCTCTAACAGTTGAATAGTTCTCTCTGAGTATCCATCCGTTTGTCAATGAAAGGCTATGCTAAAAGTGAGTTGAGTGCCCAACTCCTCATGTAATTTTCCCCAAAACATGGACGTGAATTGCGTACCGCGGTCTGAAATGATAGAAAGAGGCACTCCATGGAGCCTCACCATCTCCTTCAGATACACCTTAGCCAACTGTTGCACATTATAATATACTATGATTGGAATGAAGTGGGCACTTAGTCAGTCTGTCAACCACCACCCACATGGAATCAAACTTTCCCAAGGTCTTGGGAAGACCGACCACAAAATCCATCGCTATCATTTCCCACTTCCATTCCATAATTGGCATTCACTGACGTAAACCTGCAGGCCTTTGATGCTCATACTTTACTTGTTAATAGTTTTGGCACTTAGCCACAAACTCAGCTATGTTCTTCTTCATGCCAGGCCACTAATAAAGTCGTTTCAAATCTCGGTACATCTTGGTCACTCCCAGATGAACTGAATACCGTGAACCATAGGATTCTGTTAACATCTTCTGAATCAAGTCATCCACTCGGGGAATGAAAATTCTTCCCTGATAAACTGAGCACACCACCCGCTCCAAGAATTGTATCTTGTGCCTTGCCAGATACTGTCTTCTTTTTGAGCTCATTCAAACTCTCATCCTCAAACTGTTTGGCCTTGATCTCCTCAATGAATGTGGGCCTAACCTCAATGCTGGCTAACACTCCACCTTTCTCTGAGATGCCCAACTGAATGAACTTAGACTCCAAGGTTTCAATCTCCTTGGCCAAAGGTCGCTTAGACACACCCAAACAAGCTAGACTGCCCATACCCAGTGCCTTCCGGCTTAATACATCTGCCACCACATTAGCCTTACTCGGATGATACTGGATGGTGACATCATAATCCTTGAGTAACTTCATCCACCTTCGTTGTCTCAAATCTAGGTTCTTTTGAGTGAATACATTTTGTAGACTACGATGGTCAGTAAATATCTCACACTTGACACCATAAAGGTAATGCCGCCTGTTCTTAAAGGCAAACACTACCGCTGCCAACTACAAAACATGTTACAGGTAGTTCCTCTAATGCACCTTCAACTGTCGTGATGCATAATCTATGACATTGTGATCCTGCATTAACACAACACCGAAACTAGAATGTGAAGAATCACAATAAACAATGAAATCTTTACCTTCCACCAGTAGTGCTATAATGGGTGTTGTGGTCAGAAGAGTTTTGAGCCTTTGAAAGCTCTCTTCACATTTTTTAGTCCTTTCGAAAAGTACCTCCTTTTTGGTCAGCCTTGTTAAATGCGTGGTGATAGAAGAAAAATTCTTCACAACCCGATGATAATAGTTGGCGAGCCCTACCAAACTTCTAACTTCAGTCACAGAGCTAGGCCGGACCCAATTCTTGACTGCTTCAATCTTTTAGGGATCTACCATTACCCCTTCCGTTGAAATTACATGCCCTAAATAGGCAACTGAAGTCAACCAGAACTCATACTTGGAAAATTTAGCATACAACTTTTGTCTCCCAAGGACCCCCAAGATTATACGAAGATAGTCGGCATGCTCTTCCTCACTCTTCGAATAAACCAAAATGTCATCAATAAAGATGATAATAATGGAATCCAAGAAGGGTTTGAACACCCATTCATCAAACTCATGAAAGCTGCAGGCGCATTTGTCAATCCAAATGACATCACTAGAACAGATGAAACCTTTATGAAAAAGCTCCTGGATTTGAGTCTTAAGCTCTCTCAACTCGGTCGAAACCATGCGATAAAGAGGGATGGAGGTGGGGCGAGTGCCCGGTTCCAAGTCAATGCAGATATTTATATCTCTATCCGAAGGCATACCAGACAAATTGATAGGAAACACTTCTCTAAATTCAAAAACTACATGAATAAAATCAATAGAAGGAGACTCGACCTCAACATCCCGAATATAAGCCAAATAGGCCAAAGACCCCTGCCCAACCAGTTTCCTAGCCCGAATGAAAGGTATGACCTTAGCTGGCTTAAGCTTGTCCCCTTCCCACTCTAACTTTTCCCAACCCGGGATCTCTAGAGTCACATACTTAGTATTACAATTAAGCACAACATAATAGGGGGGACAACCAAGTCATGCCTAAAATTATATCAAAGTTAGTCATATCCAAAATAACCAAATCAACCCATGTCTTAAAACCCATAAATATAATAGAACAAGCACGATATACATGGGTGACTATGACAGACTCTCCAACTAAGGTAGAAACATGGATGGGGTCATCAAGTACATCACAAACCGCATCAAATCCCAAGGCAAACTGGACTAACACATATGAATAAGTAGAACCCGGATGAAACAACACATTAGCAATCCGGTCACAGACAAGAATAGTACCTGTGATCACTGCATCAGATGACTCCGCCACGCTCTTGCTCGAAAAGGCATATTACTGAGCCATGTTATCTTGACGGACAAACTCCTTTCCTAGATACACTGCTCCTATATCTACATTACCATTTCCCCGGCCTCCATGACCTTGTTGATTCCCTCCTCGCCCACCTTATTGACGTTCTCTACCATTATTACTGTTTCCCGTGGGTATTATTGCTCTAGTTTGCTGCTGCACGGGGTCCAACATGCGCGGATGGGGATAATGTCTCCTCATATGCCCAAGTTCTCCACAATTGTAACAACTACGTTTAAAAGAAGACATGCTGCCCGCTGAAGGTGCGACTTCCTGGCTATCCTAAATAAAATTCTGTTGTGGAGTTCCCGAGTAACCACCTATAGAAGCAGGCAAGGTTGTTTGAATTGGCCCGGCCGCAACTGTCAGCCTACCTAAACCTCTAGAGTAGGAACCATGGATGTTACATGTGCTCTTGGGATTCTTAGCCAAAGCCTTGATCTGTCCATCACGTCGAATTCATTCCACTTTCTTCACAAAGTCTGTTACCTCATTAAAACTTTTTCGTGCATAGGTCATATGAACAGACAATACCTGTAATTCGGGGTTCAATCCTTTGACGAATAGACAAATCCTCTCCTGCTCAGTAGTCACCAATTATGTAGCATATCTAGACAAAGAATAGAACTTAGCCTCATAAGCCGCTACAATCATGCCACCCTGCTTCAAAGCCATGAATTCATCCTTCTTACGATCCCTCAAATTCTGAGGCACATACTTTTCAAGAAACAGAGCATGAAACTGAGTCCAAGTGAGTAGGGGTAAAACTGACGATCTGCATTCCACATAAGCCCTCTACCACTACTTAGCCTCACCCTGAAGCTGGAAGGTCGCGAACTCTACCTCATGCTGGTGTACAATACCTAACTTGTGAAGCCTCTCATAGGAATCTAAAATAAACTCATAGGCGTCCTCACTCTTAGAAGCATGGAACACAAACGACTTCAACTTCAGAAAATTAGTCAACATCTCATGCTCATTACCAGTCATCACAAGACCTAATAGGGGACAAAAAAAGGCATCAGTGCCTACTGTGCCACCCACCTTCAGTAACAATAATGGGGGATTGGCTGGGGGATGAGACACTTGCACTGTGGGAAGGACACGAGGGCCGACCAATCCTTTCAGAATTGTCATGATTTGTTGAGCTAACACTGGGTCTAAGGGAGGAATACCTGTATCCTCTACCTGTGCATCCCTCTCTAGTCCAACATCTTCCTTGTCTTTGTGTTCCATACTCTCTCTTATCTCTTCGTGTAGCGACCCTTCCGAAATACTATAAGCCAATAAATCATAAGATTTTTATGCATATATTGTCCTTACACTAGTAAAAAATAAATGACATAAAAAGAATATTACCAACTTTCGAGTACCCAAACTAGGTCATTCATGCTTCACACAATCATTCAAAATTAGTGGTAAATTTAATATATTACAAGACTTGGGTTTACACACCCCAAAAGAACCAAACATATAGATATACTTTTATTACAACCCAAGGTGACATGATCAAATTAGTCCTCAAAATTTCATTTAAATATACAACACATAGATCATGTACAAGTCCCAAGGTTTATACAAAAATAGATGTCTATATGCAAATGTGATCTTCCTTAAAGCTCTCAAAAGTTCCATCTCCAATGGCCAACTTCATGCAACCACTCGATCGTTCCCTACGATAGAAACAACTATCGCTAAGCATATAGCTTAGTGGTATAAAAACTATAGGGTCGGAGCCCTCAGATTCACCAAGATACCTTTCTCAAGTCATAAGCAGCACAATTGGAACATAACAAATAAATCAAGTAAACAGTATATAAAGAGTATCAAGTTTGATATTTAAAGATCCAAATGTCAAGAACGCTCATGGCACCATTTTCCAAGAGATTCAATAACAAGGCTCGCCCAATATATACATCATGTCGTCACACCAAGCACAAACAGGTATCAAGAAGGGTCAACGCCCTGTATCAAGAAGGGTCAATGCCCAATTATCAAGAGAACAAAGAACCATATTAAAAATGGCTTTCTAGTTCGTACTTAAAATGGACAACTTCCATTCTTAAGATGTACTAAAAATCAAGAGTCAAGATGGCCAATGATCCGAATCAAGAAGCATGCCAATAGTGACAAAGTCACAGCCACAAGAAGGACAAGGTCCCAACAAGAGTACCAAGTGATCAAACAATCCGTACAAGTGGGTGAGTTACACAAGCATCTTTAATGTCTTAAAGGATACCAACACGGCAATGCAAAATGACAAGGGGTAACCAAGGTACCAAGATAAACTTTCAGATATACCAGCAGGTGAAAAGAGTACAAGTACAAGTTTATACACAAACCTTAGTGCTTAGCTTAGAAAGAGTCCAACACAACTTCAAGAGTTCAAACTGTAGACCAACTAACGTATCAAGGTCCTCAACTTGTTCACGAGTATATAAAACCTTATAATAAAATTAAATAACTTCTTTAATCCCTAGTAGCTCAATAATGTTAAAGTAAAACAGGATTATCATCACAAGTAAGCTTAGCCTGTAAAAATACGACTATGCTCCCAAAACAGTAATTCTAGTCAGCCTAGTACCTCATGTCGCAACTTATATTCGGAAAGGAAAATGGCAAAAATGGACTGTATATCCTTTATGAAAGATGTAGGTACATCTCTTAAGGTTGCAAACAATCAGGAATCAACACAAAATTTATTTTGTACAAAAAGATATCATCGATACACTAACAATTGTTAATACAGGATTTCTCAATCCGAAATTTGGACAGAACTTGTCCTATGTTGCGTCCCATATTTCGAATCTATAACAGCTAAATTAGAGTTATACATAAACATAAGAGTTGTAGGTAGATGCATTATCTTTCCATATCATATTTTTTCAACGAAAAAGGAGTTCTATAGAACGAGATATTCTTAATTTAATAAACACTACCCAGCTTAGAAACAGATTTTGACTACTCACCAAAGAGAAGGGTGTATCTCAAATTCCAGTCAAAAGAACCAAGATTTTCTTGAAATTTTGTGATTAATATGGTTAGAGGAAGTTCTACAGGTTTCTTAGAGTTAAAGGACACGAATTCTTATAGAGGAGGTATGAAATTATATGTTATAAAAGTGATATTTATCACTTTCTAGATATAGCCAAAGTCAAAGGTTGGCTGCCCAAAAGCTAAAAGTGTGCTGCCCCAAAGTATACAGATATACCATTATGTACATACCTCACCTTCCTTTCAAGTTATAGATAATTTCAACTGGAATATTACGCAAATACCCCAATACAATCCATTAAATTATGATCACAATTTATGTTAAGCAAGTTTGCAAATATCACAACATTTTAAGTTCCCAAAATAAGAGTAAAACATACTGTAGCAATTAAGCAATGTTGTATCGACAAGCGACTATTGGTTAGCATTTCGTGGTGTTACAACTCTCTCCCCCTTAAAAGAAATTTTGTTTCCAAATTTACCTTACACTAGTCCTGGAACAAGCGCGGATACTTGGTCCTCATGTCTTCTTCTCTCTCCCATGTAGCTTCTTTTCCACAATGGTTCCTCCATAGTAGCTTTACTATGTGGATTCTCTTGTGTCTAAGTTGATTTACTTCTCGAGTTTCAATTCGGATAGGTTCTTCGTTATAAGTCAAGTCAGGATTAAACTCAATATATTCAACTGGCAGAACATGCGATGGATCAGAATGATATCTTCTGAGAATAGAAACTTGAAAGACATTGTGGATCTTGTCTAAATGTGGTGGCAAAGCTAATTTATATGCTACTAGTCCAACTCTTCAAGTATCTCAAAGGTCCATTAAATCGGGGAATAAGTTTTCCTTTTTGGCCAAATCTCATAATCTCTTTCCATGGAGACACCTTTAAGAATACTTTATCACCAACTTGATATTCAAAAGTCACGGGTTCTAAGATCAGCCTAAGACTTTTGCCTATCCAAAGAAATCTTTAGACGATCCTTGATAATTTTTACCTTTTCCTCTGTTTGTTGCACAATTTCAGGACCAACATGCTTTATTTCACCAACTTCACAACAACAAAGAGGGGTCCGACATTTCCTTTCGTAAAGGCTTCATAGGGAGGCATTCCAATACTCGATTGGTAATTGTTATTGTAAGCAAATTCTATCAAAACCAAGTGTTTGTCCCAACTACCCTCAAACTCCATAATGCAAGCTCGAAGAATATCCTCCGAAATTTGAATCACTCTTTCCGACTGGCCGTCTGACTAAGGATGGAACGAAGTGCTAAATTTCAACTTATTACCCAAAGCTTCCTACAAGCTGCCCCAAAATCTAGATGTAAACCTTGGGTCTCGATGAAATACAGTAGACACAGATATCCCATGTAATCTTACAATCTCATTGATGTACAATTCGGCGAAACGCTCAAGTGAGTAATCCATCCTGATAGCTAGGAAGTGAGCACTCTTGGTTAGCCTGTCCACAATCACCCATATTGCATCATGATTCCTTTGAGTGCAAGGAAGTCCAGAAACAAAGTCCATAGTTATTCTCTCCCATTTCCATTCCGGCATCAACAAGGGTTGTAGTAAACCAACTGGGACTTGATGCTCTGCCTTTACTTGTTGACAAACCAAACATTTGGAAATGAACTCCGCAATGTATCTCTTCATATCATTCCACCAATAATGTTCTTTGATAGTCTGGTACATCTTTGTACCTCCATGATGCATTGCATATGCTGAAGTATGTGCTTCATTTAATATTTCTCTCCTCAATTTGTCATCACAAGGAACGCATAACCTGTTTTGATAAAATAAGCCACCATCCTCCGTTACTGTAAAGTCAAGCTTTTCCTCATTTTGAACTTCTCTAGTCAATTCTACAAGTTTCTCATCTAACTTTTGTGCTTCCTTCACCTGTTCAAGTAATATTGTCTTTATTTGCAAATTAGCAATAACTTAACCATTTGAATCAAGTGTAAAATAAACATTCATGGCTCTTAACTCAAGGAGCAGAGGCGAAGGACTCAAAGAAATGCTTGCGAAGGATTTTCGAATTAAGGCATCTGCAACCACATTAGCTTTACCTGGATGATAATCAATCGTTCAGTCATAATCCTTGATGAGTTCAAGCCATCTATGTTGTCTTAGGTTTAGCTCTTTCTGAACACCAAAGTACTTTAAGCTCTTGTGATCAGTGAATATATGACATTTCTCTCCATACAAATAATGCCACTATATTTTTAAAGCAAACACTACAACAACAAGTTCAAGATCATGAGTAGGATAATTCAATTCATGCGGTTTTAATTTTCGAGAGGCATAAGAAATTACTTTCCCTTTTTGCATCAAAACACATCTTAGACCATTATGAGAAGCATCAATGTATACTACATACTATTTCCCTTCAATTGGTAGAGTAAGTATAGGCGCTTGAGTAAACAAGGATTTGAGAGTTTCAAAGCTCTCTTGGCATTTGTCATCCCAAATAAACTTTACTTCCTTCGGCAAGAGCTTAGTCAAAGGGGAGGCGATAATGGAAAAGCCTTTTACAAATCTTCTGTAGTATCCTGCTAAGCCCAAGAAACTTCTTACCTCAGTTTGTCTTTTGGGAGGTCTCTATTCAACAACTGTTTGTATCTTACTAGGATCCAACTTTACGCCTTCGGTTGATACAACATGTCCCAGAAAAGCTACTTTATCAAACCAAAATTCACACTTGGAAAGTTTAGCATAAAGTTCTTTCTCCTTCAAAATTTTAAAAACAATCTGAAGGTGTTTATCATGGTCTTCACTAGTTCTGGAAAATATTAAAATATCATCTATAAAGACAACTACAAACTGATCAAGATAAGGCTTGAATACTCGATTCATTAGATCCATGAATACCACAAGAGCATTTGTCAATCCAAATGGCATCGCCAAAATGTCATAATGACCATACCGAGTTCTAGAAGTAGTTTTAGGGACATCTTTCTCTCTAACACATAGTTGGTGATATCTAGACCTTAAATCAATCTTTGAGAATACTTTAGCACTCTTCAGTTGGTCAAATAAATAATCGATCCTTGGTAGTGGATATTTGTTCTTGATTGTTATTCGGTTCAATTGTCTACAGTCAATACAAAGCCTAAGAGTGCCATATTTCTTCTTTAAGAATAAAACAGGGGCTCTCCAAAGAGAAACACTTGGTCGAATAAAACCTTTCTCAAGAAGTTCTTACAATTGAGCTTTTAATTCTCTTAATTATGCCGTAGCCATTCTATAAAGAGTGATAGAAATAGGGGTAGATCCAGGAATACGCTCGATTGGAAATTCAACCTCTCTTTCCGAGGGCAACCCTGGAAAATTTTCAGGGAAGACTTCTGGGAAATCACATACAACAGGTATGTCCTTGATACAAGGACTTTTAAACTGTGTTTCAACTATGTGAGGAAGGTATGCCCCACAACCTTGACGCATCAACTTTCTTGCCAAGGCTGCAGAAATAATACTAGATGTCAATGATATTTCATCTTGTACAATGATGTGTGGAAATGTTGGATCTTTAAAAGTCACATGCTTAGACCTACAATCTACCACTGCATGATATTTATAAAGAAAATCCATCTCGATAATAACATCGAAATCCTTGAAGGGTATTTCAATCAAATCAGCAGAGAAGACTAGGTTTTGAATCACGAAGGGACAATCTTGGTAAACTCGATTACACACAACTTGATAACCCAAATGACTTTCAACCAGCACATCATAATTAAGTCTTATAGATTTCACGTTTTCAGGAAGAACAAAGATAGGAATATGTAGAACCAGGATCAATTAGTGTAAACACACATAAGCCAAATAAGTAAAATTTACCGACAACCACGCTTTGTCCATCTTGATCATCCCTCTGCCTTATAGCATAAGCATGTGCAGTAGCCCTTGGTCCACTAGCTTTATTAGCTCCACTTGCACCTGCTGGTGTGTTTAGGTCTTGCACCTCTATTAGTTTGAGGAGGATTAATACAAGGCTTATGAACAGAGCCTTCAGTTCTCAGGGAAGGAGCATTATTAGGATTAGGACAATCCTTCACTTTATGATCAAAGCTCCCACAATTGAAACATGCACCAGAAGCTCTCCTGCAAGTACCATAATGATTCTTTCCACATTGTGGGCAAGTGGGAACGCGAGGCTTGCCTTGGCCATAATTTGGAGTGCGCTGTAGAAAATTCTAATCTGTTTTGCCTTTGTTGAGGTTTCCTGTTATCACTACTAGCCGTAGAATCATCAAACCTTCCCCTTTTAGATGGACCTCCAAAAGCTGGTCTAGGCTTACGGAAGTTGTTTTTATTTCTACTAGCTTCTTCTTTATCAGTTGTTCCCGAGCGAAAGCAGTAGACCCTAACTTACAAAAGTTCTCATGTTGCAGGATCGCCACATTCTTCCTAATGGAATCATTTAAACCATCTTCAAATTTCCTACACTTGTCTTTTTCCTCTTTAATAATACCTCCAGCATAACAAGAGAGCCTTAGAAACTTCTGTTGGTACTCAGCAATAGACATGCCTCGTTGCCTTAGATTCAAAAACTCCTTTTTCTTTGCATCACAATAAGCAGGTGGGACATACTTTATACGAAATTCCTTAAGAAAATCATCCTAAGTAAGAAAAAGAGGTTTTACCTTGGCATTCAGAACAATTACCCACCAATCGTACCCATCCTTTTGTAATAGTGAAATAGCATACTTAAATTTGGCAACATCTGAACACTCTAACTGCTCAAATACCCTATCCATGCGCTACAACTATTGTTCAACATCCGTGGGATCAACGGTGCCTTCAAACTACACTCCACCAATTTTCCTCATTTTCTCAAAGTTAATCACGTTGGGATCATGCATCGCTTCAGCCATATGGTGGAAGAATTCAGCCATTTGTTGAAAATGAGGATTCATAGCTTGAGTACCACCGCTCATGTGAAGATGTGAACCAACTCTTACACCCTGATGGTTTCCCACTTCAGACCCACTAGTGTGGGGAACATATTGATTCGAGAAAGGTTCTCCAACCTCTTCCAGTGCATGAGGTTGGGAAACAGAGGTACCCGACCCATCACGAGAAGCTTCCATAGGTCAGTCAGAAGAAGAGGCTGTAACTTAATCCCTTCAAAAGGGAAGATCACATTGCATTAGGGACATGTACTTGATGCATATGCACTCTACATGAGGTAAACAAATTATAAACCATGTAAGTGAACAAATAATCTATGTAGAACATTTTTCGAAAGAGAACAAGTATACAAGTAATTCACAACAAAAGTCCTAGAACCACAAACCTAAGCTCTGATACCAACACTTGCAGCGACCTTTTCGAAATAATATAAGCCAATAACTCACGAGATTTTTATGCATATATTGTCCTCACACTAGTAAAAAATAAATGGCATAAAAAGAATATTACAAACTTCCGAGTACCCAAACTAGGTCGTTCATGCTTCAAACAAACATTCAAAATTAGTGGCAAATTTAATATATTACAAGACTTGGGTTTACACACCCCAAAAGAACCAAACATATAGACATACTTATATTATAACCCATGGTGACATGATCAAATTAGTCCTCAAAATTTCATGTAAATATACAACACATAGATCATGTACAAGTCCCAAGGTTTATACAAAATAGATGCCTATATGCAAATGTGATCTTCCTTAAAGCTCTCAAAAGTTCCAATCTCCAATGGCCAGCTTCATGAAACCACTCGATCATTCCGTACGATAGAAACGAACTATCGCTAAGCATATAGCTTAGTGGTGTAAAAACTATACGTTCGGAGCCCTCAGATTCACCAAGCTACCTTCCTCAAGTAATAGGCAACACAATTAAAACATAACAAAAAAATCAAGTAAACAATATATAAAGAGTATCAAGTTTGTTAATTAAAGATCCAAATGTCAAGAACGCTCATAGCACCATTTTCCAAGAGATTCAATAACAAGGCTCGCCCAATATATACATCATGTCATCACACCAAGCACAAGTACGTATCAAGAAGGGCCAATACCCTGTATCAAGAAGGGTCAATGCCCAATAATCAAGAGAACCAATAACCATATTTAAAATGGCTTTCTAGTTCGTACTTAAAATCGACAACTTCCATTCTTAAGACGGACTAAAAATCAAGATGGCAAATGATCCGAATCAAGAGGCATTCCAGTAGTTACAAAGTCAGAGCCATAAGAAGGACAAGGTCCCAACAAGAGTACGAAGTGATCAAACAATCCGTACAAGTAGGCGAGTTACACAAATGTCTTTAATGTCTTAAAAGATATCAATACTACAATGCAAAGTGACAAGGGGTAACCAAGGTACCAAGCTAAACTCTTAGATATACCAGCATGTAAAAAGAGTACAAGTACAAGTTTATACTCAAACCTCAGTGCTTAGCTTAGAAACAGTCCAACACAACTTCAAGAATTCAAACTGTAGACCAACCAACGTATCAAGGTCCTCAACTTGATCACGAGTATATACAACCTTAAAATAAAATTAAACAACTTCTTTGATCCCTAGTAACTTAAAAATGTTAATGTAAATCAGGATTATCATCACAAGTAAGCTTAGCCTGTACAAATACGACTATGCTCCAAAAACAGTAATTCTGGCCAGCCTAGTACCTCATGTCGCAACTTATATTTGAAAAGGAAAATGGAAAAAATGGAATGTATATCCTTCATGACAGATATAGGTACATTTCTTAAGATTGCAAACAATCAAGAATCACCGCAAAATATATTTTGTACAAAAAGATATCATCGAAACACTAACAGTTGTTAATATAGGATTTCTAAATCCGAAATCTGGACAGAACTTGTCCTATATTGCGTCCCATATTTCGAATCTATAACAGCTAAATTAGAGTTGTACATAAACATAAGAGTTGTAAGTGTATGCATTATCTTTCCAAATCGTATTTATTCACCGAAAAAGGAGTTCTAGAGAATGAGATATTCTAAATTTAATAAACACTACTCAGCTCAAAAAAAGATTTCGACTACTCACCAAAGAGAAGGGTGTATCTCGAATTCCAGCCAAAAGGACCATGATTTTCTTGAAATTTTGTGAGTAATATGGTTAGAGGAAGTTCTACAGTTTTCTTAGAGTTAAAGGAAACGAATTCTTATAGAGGAGGTATGAAATTATATGTTATAAAAGTGATATTTATCACTTACTAGATACAGCCAAAGTCAAAGGTTGGCAGCCCAAAAGTAAAAGGTGTGCTGCCCAAAAGTATGCATATATACCAATATGTATATACCTCACCTCCATTTAAAGTTATAGATAATTCCAACTAGAATATTACACAAATACCCTAATACAATCCATTAAATTACGATCACAATTTATGTTAAGCAAGTTTGCAAATATCACAACATTTCAAGTTCCCAAAATGAGAGTAAAACATACTGTAGTAATTAAGCAACGGTGTATCGACAAGCGACTTTTAGTTAGCATTTCGGGGTGTTACACTTCGTGAGGTGCAAGAGGGGCCTCTTCTCTCTGAGCATTCTCAACTGCATCTCCACCCCTAGCGGGTTCTACCCTTCCTCGGCCTCTGTCCCTTCATCTTACTCTACCCCTTCCTCGACCATGGTTTCTTGTGTGGACCCCTCAGTTGGTTCATTGACAGGAGCTATGGACCAGACGCCGTTGAAAAGTGTGTGAACCATACGCGGACAGGAGACTGATAGAGATTAGACACCAATTTGGATTACCAAATACCAATTGGAATCAAGTCATAGCACGAAAGGAGAAGAAGACAGAGAGATTTCCTAAAGTCATATAGCCTCTCGAAGAAAAGTACAGGCGTCTCTGTACCGTTCTGCAAGATTCTACTAGACTCATTTTGGTACAATGAGATCAGTGAACCTAGGGCTCTGATACCAACTTTGTCACGACCCAGACCGTCGTGATTGGCACCCATACTAAGCCTCTGGTGGGAGAACCATTACTAAAACTCAACTAAGCAACTTAACCCAAAACTAAGTATATAAAGATACAAAAGTAGGTTTAAATGACTAATGATATATGGAGTTCCCATAAACTCTAAAAGTTTAACAAAACAACTATTGCGGAAGTTCAACCCCTAGAACCTGAGAGTCATTGTATCAAAACTCTACCAATGAACAAGTCTAAGAAAAAGGGGTGCAACCCCTAAAGTAACATAACCAAAGTGTAACTAAACAGTCTAGAGTCCAAAAAGAATATACTAACAAAAGAAGATCCATGGTATCCTGGAAGAACTGGCTCACCCTTGAATTCAGTCTCGATCAGTGATCTCCTAACTGAGGTATGTCAGTAGCCGCCTGAAGATGCCCTGTTGATACGCTCAAATTACACCCCCCTAAAGAAGTATAAGCAATCGTTATCAAGTAAAGAACTCAACTTATAGGTTGGGGTCGATCCCATGAGGAATATGGTTTAGACTTAACTTTAACCCACAATTATATTCGTTTAGTAAACGTACTTCCGAAACAAATAATTAAAGGGGGGGGGGATTTGTGAAACAAATTATGGAATTTATGTGAACAATCAGTGAACAAGATTCAAACTTTAGGTGTTACCAAGATGAGAGAGAAACTAGGGTGTACGTGTTCCCCATAAGCTCATAACGCGGTAATCCTAGTAATAGTAATCCTTTTCAAATGTATTACATTCAAAGTGATAAGTTAGGTATCTCTAATTCCTTGGTGCGGCAACTAGAGCATTTCACCCCGCACCTTGGTCCGGCTACGTGTGTATAATTTACTAACCCTTACCATTACCTCATATTAGAC
>NW_006238937.1:2758422-2840932 GCF_000226075.1 Solanum tuberosum | reverse complement strand
TTTTTTAGTGTATTACATTCAAAGTGATAAGTTAGGTATCTCTAATTCCTTGGTGCGGCAACTAGAGCATTTCACCCCGCACCTTGGTCCGGCTACGTGTGTATAATTTACTAGCACTTACCTTTACCTCATATTAGACATCACATCAATGTATGGCTTAGTTTTCACCCTCGCACCAATAGACATTAGACTATTAGATAGTATCACACTAAATCTATGTTGATAATTCTTTTCTTATTAACTACCTCCTTGGTCCGGCAAGTAGCAACAAGATGAGTTCTAACGCGTCCACTAGTTAAAAAGACTTTTAAACGAAAGAATTATCAATGCATGCAATAACACTATTCAAGAATTACTTAGTTACTATTTAAACGTTGTTATTCTCTCATGGTTCCCACAACCCTTGTTGTGCATTTAGTTACCCATAGTAGCAAGAACACAATTCATAGTTTTAGATGAGGAAATCATGAACTTACGTAATGAGAAGAAGAAACCCAAAATCTCAACTTGAATTTCAAAGTCAAAATCTTCAAAACGAACTTATGAAATCAAGAATTGCTAAAATTGCAAGTTAATCTCCAAAGCCAAAACTAGAACTAAAATAATAATGTCTAACCCCCAAAAATGAGGTTTACATGCCCTATATATAGAAAAACAAGTCCCAACTAAAAAGGAAACGAAATAAGGAAATAAAGTTTCTAAAGACGAGACTGACCTACGAACCGTGGACTGACCTATGGTCCGTAGGTCCCTTCATTGATTTTGGACATAGGCAATTTTTGAACTTCACAAATCTCCTACTCTCAGCCACAGTTAACGGATCAGCAAGACGGACCGTGACTCGATTTACGGTCCGTATATCCTCCTCCATAGTTTCATACTTAGACTTTTGAAATCAGGTACTGGAACCACATTCTCTGAATCATTTGACGAAACTGCATGATGGCCCGTAGGTCGATCTACGGTCCGTCACTTGTAACCGTGGTTCCACACTTGGTAAACAATTCCCTGATTTTCCTCCAGGCCTTGGCCATCGATCTACGCCCTTTACCTATGGACCGTGACTGGACCTACGGTCCATAAGTCACGTCTGTAGGTGGCTTTTTCTGTAACATTTCTTCAGTTGTCTCCTAACTCCCATATCCAAACTTATTTCTCAGAAACACGATAAAAACACATTAATACCAATACATAATGGCTCTAGACACACAAAACTCTTAAGTGAAATGTATTAGAAATAACGTAAACTCACAGTACATCAACACCCTCAACTTAAATTCATTATTTGTCCTCAAGCGACACAGTAAGACTCTAAACGCCACTTGTATAGAAGCAAACATTCAAGCACAGGCAATCACATGGCTCTCTATCCTGACTCTCTTTTTGTGTGCAAATCCTTTCTCTTAGACTCAACAAGCTAACTCATGCGGATCAAAATATGACAAAGATCAAACAATCAACACATAACATACACTGTTTTGCTATCACAATGGTACAAACTTTCTGACAATGTAACTAGTGCCCTTACTTCAAACGAAATCCCACTTTCACACAATGAATATGATTTTGATTACTAGGATTCATTTAACACACACGCTCAGAAGTAATTTCAAGTACAATTAGTGCTCAATACCATAGGCTTGCCCTTATTTTCACTTATTAGACTCTCCAAAGTAGGTGTTAAGATCACTTTAGGACTTTTCTTAGCTTGTAATGTAGGCTCAAGGTCAGGTGTGGTACATTTAGGTACTTTTTAGTGACTTTCTACCCTCCTTGACATTACATTGTCGTTTTACCTCTTCCTTGACCTATTTTTGGCAACTTTTCATCTCAATCTCTTTCCCTCAACTCTTTTCAACCAAGGATGCGACTTTTGACTTTTTGACTCTTATTTCTTACTTTCTTCTTTTTCTCTTCTTTCTTTTCACATTTTTCTTTTGCTTATTTTGCACAAAGTCACATCCTCTTACATATTTATTCCTCTTTTCAACACTAAACTCTTTCCATACCCTTTTTTCATTTGGTTTCCTTTTTCATAGCCACCTTCAACTTATGCATTTTGCATTAGTTGAGGTGCACAATGTTCGATGTCGGACCAAGGCCAATATCAAGGTAACTTTTGGGCTTAGCCACCCTCAACTTAGGATTTTGAACTAAGTCAAGGTGCACATGTCCAAGGAGGGACCGGGGCCAAGACAATGTTTTCAAGGGAAGGTGAGTTAGGTGAATCAAAAGAATTGGTTAATTTTAGGAAAAGATTTGGATCAATAGGGAATAATGCTACCATTTGGTTAGATCATTTTAGGCTTAAGTGGACTAAAACTAAATTGAACAATGGCCTATGATCACTTCCTAACTTCTAGCCTAGATTATCCTAGCAAGACAACCGGGGCAAGTTCTTGATTGGCACAAAACTATCTAAACAATCAACCATCCTCACACACTCTTGGCACATAGTTTCATTATCAGATTACCCAGTTCAAGTTTTAGCTTAAGTCATGAAATCAAGTTGGTTGTTTATCATGTCATACTCAGAGCCAACACATTCAACTTATTCTAGCCTATATATTTTAGCACATATCACAAATTTTGGATGGGTATCATTTTTCATTCTTAATTATGCCATCATGCTTCATTGTTTATCATGTTTCTACATATACAATCCTAACACATGCCAGTTCAATAGAAATTAAAACAGTCTCTTGGGGAAAAAGAACACAAGCAAGAAAACCCTAAGAGAGGATTATGAGTTGGGTTACTCAGACTTCACACTATCATTCATAATTCGCTTACCACATCCCCAACAAAATAGAGTGCAATTGTCCCCAATGCACAAAAAGTAAAGAGTAAAGGATTAAGTGAAGCAAACCTATGGCGCATAGTGCCGAAGACTTATCAACAAGCACGGGCGGGTCTGGTTTCCCGGAGTCCGCTAGATCAACACTTGGGCCACTCTCAGTAGTGCCCACATCATCAGTCACAACACCCTCAGTAGTGCTATCAATCACTCTAACCGCACCATCAATGGTGCTCACATCATCTCCTACGACATCTGCAGCCTTAGTAGTGGGCCTAGAATTCGAGGCTCCAATAATACTCTCACGAGCCCTCTGCTGGCACAACTCCTCGTCTATTATGGAAGCTTTACTAGCTTGCTCATGCTGTTGGAGCTCCCGCTTGATTTCTCATGCATCCTGTGCGATTGGAGCAAGGCCTCTTCCCACAATCACGAGTTTGCTCGGGCTGTGTTGTGTCCTTACTGAATTAAGCATCAAGCACTGTATCATCAGCCAACGCAGTAGGTGTAGACTCAAGCTCATCTGAGGGTGGGGCAAGGATGGTATCAAGGTCGGCCTGTAGACTGTCCAACGGCCAGGACCTTCTGGTCCACCATGGTCTCCATCATCCGCTCCATTCTAACCTCGGACTCTGCAATCGACTTCTTCATCCATTCCTTCACATGATGAAGCAGTGTGGCCATCTGAGCCTCCAATTTCTAAACTCGAGCCAAGGGCGAAACATAAGCTCCTGAAGGCGGGGTGGCTCTTGACGAGCTAGGTGCCCGACTAGCAGCCTGAGATGGGGAGGTCGGGGCATCATCATTGTGGGCTGGAGGTGCAGGGTCATCACCCAGCATTTGGTCCACATCATCTACTAAATCTTCTCCCAATGGAAGAACCGTATTTTGTGGACCACGCCGCGGGGCATCTACGTTGGTCTCATCCCGAATAAGGCCGATATCAAGGGTCCCGATCGCCTGTACCAAAGTGTCACAACGCCAGATAGGCACCACAGAATCCCTGCATAACTGGAAGATCATACACGGGAAGGGTAAAGTGTTGGTGGTCTTGAATGCCCTCTCATGGACCTCCGCCAACAGCATGCGGGAAAAGTCTATCTTGAACCTAGCTACCAAGGCGGCAACCATCACTGCTCTATCCCAAGTAAGCGCATTATTGGCCTTAGTGGGCGATACCATGTTCCGCACCAAGTGTCAGAAGAACTTGGCCACTAAATTGAGAGTTTCCTTCCGAATACCCAAGCGTGGTGTCCTGACCCACTTCGTACGCTCTCCATCCACAGCTATCTGCCTGGCCAGCCAAAGTAATACGTCTTCCCTCTACTCTGCATTCTGCTAGAACGCTCCATTCCTCACAATGTCCCACCAGTAGTCAATTTTGGCGGTGTTGAGCACCCACCTGTTGCCCGGACCGTAGAGGAATCGGCTGATGGTGATCTGCAAGATGTTCACTGAAAAGCCTCATACTAGAGAGGAAGTAAAAGGGTCCTGGGTTGAGGGTTGGACCTCTTGTCGATAGAACCACGGAGTGTGGAAGCATATGAGGCATATAATTCTCTCACTATCTCCTCGCTATAGGTCCCAGGGCTCCGATCCATCCACTCACATTTGTTTTTCTGATAGAGCCAGTGGATGTCAAGTATGGTGTGTAGGTTTCCAGTGAGAATTCTGCGCTCATTAGTGATCAGTCAGGCTTTCTTCCTGTTTTCTTTTAACATTGAGACATCCGTGTATATCTGCCATTGACCCTCAACGCACCACCTATTTGGCTCCTCAGCAACCGGAGCAGGGTTTATGTTTGGTGGCACTGGAATCTCCCCCGAACTAGTAGCCTCATTAGACGAGGCGGCCTGGCCATGTGAACTTTAGCCTGTTTCAGAGATAGAAGGAGACGTGCATCAGAGGCGAACTCAGAACTAGAAGCAGACCCAGCCGCTAACCGGATCAGTGTATCCTCTTCATCAGACTGGAGGCAGTGACCACGTCGGGGACCACCTACTTAAATTGATTCTAGGTAGTCCTGGGTGCTGTGGGGGATGTCCTTCCAGTGGGGGGGGGGCATATGTGGGGTCATTCTCTGCATTCGTATCTTCGTTGATTAGCCAACGGGTTGGTGCCGTTGATTTGAATCTACCCTTGACGGCTATAGCTTTTTTCGGGGACACGGTACCTCTGTAGTTAGAATTAATACCTATATAAACTAAAAATACATTTGAAATTTTTTTAGAACAAAGAACGGACCAAACGAAAACCTAAATAAAAAAATTCAGATAGTTGCTTTAGTGGCCACTTACGGTGGGTATCTACGGTCCGTAGGTTAACCTACAGTCTGTTGATCTCCTCCGTAGGTCAGAAGCCCCAAAAAGTTGGGCTCTGATGGGAACCAAGGATGTGCAAAAATGACCATAGTCCACTTCCGTGGTTCCACACTTAGTGGAATTACTTTGTGCCACAGACGACGGACATGATCTACGATCCGTAGACTAATCTACGGATGGGGCCTCGTGGGTTAGGTTTGTGTCAGGTATCAGATATGTTTCTATTCAAAATTCATAGTTTACCAATTCATACAATTGACCTTAGTCTAATCATGCATTTCAACACAATTTATGATAGTTTGTCATCCATAGGGTTCCGATTACTCATTTTTCACATGTATTGTATACAAAGGTAGGAACCTTAAATCGAAACTTTCATCTAGACCACATTTCACCAAGTTATTTACTTACTAAGGCTACAAAATCACTATCTATCGTCCCATGGGTGTTTCTAACATACAATTCATACGGGACACATATAATTTCACAACCAAGGTCAAGATCCACTTCCTGACTTTCTATAGCAACAATGAACCAGAATTCAAAGTAAAGGGAATTCGATTACCTTACAGGCAAAGGAAGTGGGTGATGGTGGGATGACTTTAGACTTCCAACAAATCCTTGCTTACCTTTTTCACCAAACCCGGTCATCGAAACCTTTGCGAAATGGGGAATGAAGGAATTTTGGGGAGAGGAGAGTGAATTGGGAATATTGGGAAAGAAGGTGGAGTGATTAATGGGATATTGTAGTAATATGGAGGGATTTTAGGAGAGGGGACGTTACTAAATTGGTTTGGGGAAATTTTGGTAATGGGGGTAATGTTTAAACAATAAGGGATTTTATGTAAGAGAGGTCCGGGTCGGGTCAGGCGAAACTAGGGTTTGGATCCACAAGATCCCATCTACGGCCGTAGGTCACTTACACACTTAGAAAAATTTAGGAAACTTACCAGGGGTCTATGTCTACCATTCATGGTCCATAGTTTGACCTATGGACCATCGATGGTCTCCGTAGACCTCTGCACCAGACATTTTCTGCAAATTTTTCTTTTCAACCCTGCACATGTAGCAACCGTTAGGCCTTTCTTTTTACATCTTCTTGACACTTTTTAGACACGGACCCTATGCTATATTTGGCCAACACTAAAATAAAAATAAAGCACTTATCTAAAGGAATACAGAAAAGCAAATAAACAAAGGAGACTACTAAACCGAAAAGAAAAACCTATAGTTGGCTAGATTGTAAATCTTGGGTTTCCTCCCAAGCAGCGCTTGATTTAATGTCGCAGCACGATGCAGGCCTCTTGATTACTCAGACTTCATCAAGATAGTAGGCCTCAACCACCTCTTGCACATTCTCCTCTTTACCCATGTAGACCTTGATCCTTTGCCCGTTCACCTTGAACCTTGTTCCCTCATTGTTCTCAAGCTCAACCGCTCCATGTGGGAACACTTGAGTGACTAAGAATGGCCCAGTCCACTTGGACTTGAGCTTGCCAGGAAACAAGCGCAACCTAGAGTTGATGAGAAGCACCAGATCACCCACAACAAATTCAATATTTTTGATCTTTTGATCATGATACTTCTTCATCTTCTGTTTGTACAAGGCTAAACTTTCATAAGCTCTGAGGCGAAACTCATCAAGCTGATTCAAGTCACTCACTCTTTGATTCGACGTGGCGCCCAAATCTAAATTCAACTTCTTCAGCGCCCACATAGCTTTACTCTAGCTCTACCGGCAAGTGACAAGACTTTCCATATACAAGTTGGTAGGGGGACATACCTATGGGTGTCTTGAATGCGGTGCGATAATCCCATAGAGCATCATCAAGCCTCCTTGACCAATCAGTTCTATAAGCATTTACAGTCATAGCAAGAATTTGCTTGATTTATCTATTGGACACTTCAACTTGCCCACTAGACTGTGGATGGTAAGGAATAGCAACATTGTGGCGGACGTCATATTTTCAAGTAGAGCCTTGAACAATCTATTACAAAAGTGGGAACCTCCATCGCTGATAATTGCCCTAGGTGTACCAAATTTGGAGAAGATATTCTTTTTCTGGAATGTGGTGACACTTTTACCTACATTGTTGGAAAGCGCAATTGCTTCTACCCACTTCGACACATAATCAACCGCAACAAGAATACACTTCATCCTATGTGAGCTCACAAAAGGACCCATAAAATCAATGCCCCAAACATCAAACAACTCAATCATGAAAATAGGATTCTTAGGTAGCTCTTGCCTCTTTGAAAATCCTCCTTCTCTTTGACAACGATCAGAAGACTTGGCAAAATAATGAGCATCTTGGTGGATGGTGGGCCAATAATACTCAAACTGCAAGATCTTATGCGCAATCTGAATACCACTATGATACCCACCAACAGGAGAATAGTGACATGCCTCTAGTATACTCATCATCTCGACCTCAGGCACTCAACGACGAATAATCCCATCAGCACAATTTCGGAACAAATAGGGCTCATCCCAGAAGAACTTCTTAACATCATGCATAAACTTTTTCCTTTGGTGAAAAGACAAATCCTATGGGACCAGATCACATGTCAAGTATTTAGCAAAGTCTGCGAACCAAGGAATAAGATCATGAGAAGCAGCCAATACCTATCCGTCAGGAAACACATCATTAATTTCAGCCCCATCTCCTAGCTTGAGCATAACTTCCTCCTCTAATCTGGACAAATGATCGACAACTTGATTTTCTGTCCCTTTTTTGTCTTTCACCTCAAAATCAAACTCTTGTAGAAACAATACCCATATAATCAACCTCGGTTTTGCATCTTTCTTAGCCATAAAATACCTCAATGCAGAATGGTCAATATGCACAATGACCTTAGTACCAAATAAGTAGGATCGAAATTTCTTGAATGTGAAAACCACTTCAAGAAGCTCCTGTTCAGTCACTGTTAAGTTCTTTTGAGCAACATTTAGAGCTTTGCTAGCATAGTAAATAGGATGAAGAATCTTTTCTCGCCTCTGTCCCAATACCACACCAAGCGCCACTCCACTCGCATCACACATCACTTCAAACGGTTGCCCCCAATCCGGTGAAATAATTATAGGTGCGGAAACTAGCTTTTCCTTCAACTATCCAAATGCTCTTAGACAAGCATAATCAAAATAAAACTTACACTCCTTTTCGAGTAATTTGCACAATGGATGTACAATTTTGGAGAAATCCTTAATAAACCGCCTATAAAAGTTGTGTGCCCAAGAAAACCTCTAACACCTTTCACAGAGATAGGTGGTGGAAGCTTTTCTATTACCTCGACTTTCGCTCTATCGACCTTAATACCCTTCTCAGAAATCCGATGACCCAGCACAATCCCCTCTTTCACCATAAAGTGACACTTTTCCAAATGAGCACAAGATTGCACTCTTTACACCTTTTAAGAACCTCCGCCAAATGATCCAAACAGCCATCAAATGAGTCACCAACTACAGAGATATCATCCATAAATACCTCAATAGTGTCTTCCACCATATCAGAAAATATCGATATCATGCAACGCTGAAAGGTCGTTGGGGCATTACACAACCCAAATGGCATTCGTTTGAAGGCGAAGTCCGATAAGGGCAAGTAAATATGGTCTTCTCTTGGTCTTTCAGAGCTATGGATCCTTTTATGTCCAAGCATTTAATTTACGGTAGTCCATGCATACTCTCCTTCCGGTCACGGGCCACATCAGAACAAGTTCGTTCTTTGCATTAGGAACCACAGTAATCCCATCTTTCTTGGGCACACACTGAACATTACCAACCCAACTACTATCTGCTATGGGATAAATGACAATTTCGACGTCAGACGACATAGGTGGATCAATGGTCTGCTTACCCCTCGAGTAGTGAATGCTAGACAATCCCCATCGTTCTTTGGATTTTTGGATGGTGTTTCTCGGAAGTGTGCCGGGTTGACTTGGATTTACTGTAGTAGACAACTGATTTATCTACTTTTCAAGTTGCTTGATCGACATTGTATGAGCATCAACTTTTTGACCTAGTCCAGACAAGTCGTTTTGCATCTCCTTCACATTCTCATTAGGTCGAATCAAACCTCTTCATCATTTTCTGCATCATCTCATCAATTCGTGACATACTACCCCCCAACTTCTCTATTGCCAGATTCTCGATTTTGTGGAGGAACATAAGGCCCAACCGGATTGTTTTTGTTGCCATAGTTGTTTCGGTTGTAGTTGTTGTCATGATTGTAGTTCCCATCCTGGAAATAGTTACCTTCTCTATTGTAGTTGCCATAGTTCCGACCTTGGTTTCCTTGCCCTTGGCGCCAATTATCTAAGTTGGAACATTGGGCGTTGGCTCAAAAACCCCCCGTCTAATCATTCACCAAATAAACATCCTCCTCGTGGTGGTGGTAAAGTCTTGGTCAAGTAATTGACTGCATTTACCTTTTCTTCACTTCCGCTCACATGCTTCAGGACAAACCTAAGTTTTGTCCTCATCAGAGCCATTTCCTCACGAATATCATCAGTAGATTGATTTGTTGTAGCTTGGACTGCAAACATGTTTCTCCGAGTATCTGACTTTCTAGTACTCCAAGCTTTACTGTTTTGGGAAATTTTCTCTAGCTTCTCAGCGATCTGCTCAAAAGTGCACTCACCATATGAACCTCGAGCGATAGTATCGAGCACTGCCTTACTATTGTCATCCTGACCTCGGTAGAAGTATTACTTTCACGATTCATCATCAATGCGGTGATTTAGGACACCTTTTATGAAAGCAGTGAACCTGACCCAGGAACTACTCACAGACTCTCTAGGTAGTGCTACAAAGTTGTTGAGTTTCTCTTTGTGGTTCAGCTTCTTTGACACTGGAAAGTATCTTGCCAAGAAAACCTCAGTTAATTGGTCCCACGTGTAGATTGAGTTATAAGGGAGGTTAGTAAACCACACAATAGCATCGTCAGGCAATGATACAGGGATACTCTCAATCCAATGACATCTATGTCCAAGTCCGGTCGACCCACACAACTTTTGCAAACACTCCTCAGCTTGGTTATGTGCTCATGTAGATCCTCTGATGCCAAACTAGAGAACAAACCCCTCGTTGTAAGCATCTGCATCAAACTACTAGTCCCCACGAATGTATGCCCTGGAGGTAGAGGGGGTAGAACAAGAGGTCCTTCAGATTCAGCAACATTAAAGTTGACCCTATAGTTATCACGCAGTCTTGGTCCTGGTGGATCATGTACCCTCACTACATCTCCGCAGTAGATTTTCACCTTGAACTTGATTATTCTCATCACCAACCCTCGGAGGCTGCAACCCAGCTCCATCACCTAAATTTCCTCTGATAGGATTGAATGAGACCCCTTGATTTTTCATCTTTCGCAAAGTTCTGTTCAATTTTTTATCGTAAGGAGTCAGTGGTTCACCTTGACTCTGTGTACTTAGCATACACTAGAATAGGAAACTGAGAGAAACAAAACAAAACAAAAAGTAAAATTAGGAAATATTTGACTAAAGTTCAATAATGTAGTTATACTTAATCTAAAACCCTTATTCCCCGGCAGCAGCGCAAAAAATTGATACGCTCAAATTACACCTCCCTAAAGAAGTATAAGCGATCGTTATCAAGTAAAGAACCGAACTTGTAGGTTGGGGTCTATCCCACGAGAAAAATGGTTTAGACTTAACTTTAACCGACGATTATATTCATTTAGTCAACGTACTTCTGAAACAAACAATTAAAAGGGGGGTGGGGGATTTGTGAATCAAATTCTGGAATTTATGTGAACAATCAGTGAAGAAGATTCAAACTTTAGGTGTTATCAAGATGAGAGAGAAACTACGGTGTACGTGTTCCCCATAAGCTCAAAACGCGGTAATCCTAGTAATAGTAATCATTTCCTAGTGTATTACATGCAAAGTGATAAGTTAGGTATCTCTAATTCCTTGGTTCGACAACTAGAGCATTTCACCCCGCACCTTGGTCCGGCTACGTGTGTATAATTTACTAACACTTACCTTTACCTCATATTAGACATCACATCAATGTATGGCTAGTTTTCACCCTCGACACCAATGGACATTAGACTATTAGATAGTACCACACTAAATCTATGTTGATAATTTTTTTCTTATTAACTACCTCCTTGGTCCGGTAAGTAGCAACAATGTGAGTCCTAATGCGTGCAATCGTTAAAAAGACTTCTAAACGAAAGAATTATCAATGCATGCAATAATACTATTCAAGAATTACTTAGTTACTATTCATACATTGTTATTCGCTCATAGTTCCCACAACCCTAGTTGTGGATTTAGTTACCCATAGTAGCAAGAACATAATTCATATTTTTAGATGAAGAAATCATGAACTTACGTAATGAGAAGAAGAAACCTTGAATCTCAACTAGATTTACAAGTCAAAATCTTCAAAACGAACTTAGGAAATCAAGAATTGCTAAAATTACAAGTTAATCTCCAAAGCCAAAAACTAGAACCAAAATAGTAATGTCTAACCCCCAAAAATGAGGTTTACATGCCCTATATATAGAAAAACAAGTCCCAACTAAAACGGCAATGAAATAAGGAAATAAAGTTTCTAGACACGATTATAATTTACGATACTGACTTACGGATCGTGGACTGACGTACTGTCCGTAGTTCCCTTTCGTGGTTTTGGACTTAGGAAATTTTTCAACTTCACAAATCTCCAACTCTCAGCCACAGTCGACGGATCAGCAAGACGAACCGTGACTCGATTCACGGTCCATAGATCCTCCTCTGTAGTTTCATACCTAGACTTTTGTAATCAGGTACTGGAACCACCTTATCTGAATCATTTGACGGAACTGCAGGACGACCTATAGGTCGATCTACGGTCTGTCACTTGTAACCGTGGTTCCACACTTGGTCAAGAATTCCCTGATTTTCCTCCAGGCCTTGCCCATCGATCTACGCCGTTCACCTATGGACCATGACTGTACCTATGGTCCGTAAGTCACGTCCGTAAGTGGTTTTTTCTGCAACATTTCTTCAGTTGTTTCCTAACTTCCACATCAGAACTTATTTCCTGTAAACATGATAAAAACACATTAATAAAAATACATAATGGCTCTAGACACACACAAATCTTAAGTGAAATGTATTTAAAATACCATAAAATCATTGTGCATCACCTGTACTCAACAAAGAACGAGCAAGTGGAGTATCAGTACACAAATAGTGTACTGGTAGGATCACACGGTTATCGGTAAGAGAAACATAGGTATGCAGTTACAACACAATAAACACACATATACAAAATACATAGGTCACTTATCATTTCAAGAGCAACATACAATTTCCAATGGTAACGAAAATTAGACATGAATTTAGTAATCAAAGTGGTCCTCTCATGGAACCCACACCCAAACTGTTAGTGTGTCGGAACGTGACACCTGATCCAATATACATGTATCGGAATATGACACCTGATCCATTATATGTGACGGAAAGTGACACCCGATCTAATATATGTGTCGGAACGGGACACCCGATCTAATATATGTGTTGAAACGTGAAACCTGATCTAATATTTGTGTCGGAACGTGACACCCCATCTAGTCAGCAAAACTGCAATCACAATCACAATCACACGCATAATTAACAATACTCATAGTTATACAATCAAATAATGGATTCGTAACATCTCTCTAATTGAAAGAACTAGAAAGAATTTAAACATTGGAAATAGTCATTTTTGGAAAGAAAATAAAAATCTAGAAAATTTGTTAAGTATGTTAAGTTGAGTTTTTTGTCAACTTCAAACGACAATTAATCCTAGCTCAAGATAATTTAGGTGTGTTTCCAGATATTGTAGGAAATATCTTGGAATAATCTTTCCAACGCCGCTGAGTTTGCACGATTTCGAGTTGGTATGAGTGAGATATTCCTATCAGAAGTTGGGTTGTTTGGATAAGGAAAGTCCAATCCGGATTTTTGAAGGGTAGTTTTGTCTTTTCCTTACCCTATTATTTTAATTTCATTTCAGTAATTATCTAAGGGTCTAAACTGAAGTTGGTCATTTAACGCTTTTGGAATTTGAGTTAGGGTTTTTAGAGAAGAGAAAAGAAGAGAAGAAAAGAGGATAAGAAGCAAGAATCTTAAAGATCTTCAAGAATCGCTAGTGGATTTCATCAAGGAATGATCCCTACGAGGTATGTGAGATCTCATAGCATTGGGATAGTTCACCCATGTTCCAATCATGATTCCATTCAGCGAAGTATATTAGATTTGATAGTAAATCCATTGAGTTCGTGATGAAATTCGTTTTAATTCCTAAGGGTTGAGTTGTTGAAGTTTTCTTGAGTTTGATTCATGTTTTTGGGTGTGATTGTGAGTTGAATTTAGTATATATTGAAGGTATAATCAATTCTAAGTGTTTGGAGAAAGAACTAAGTCGAAATAGGGGGTTTAGAATTGAAAAACGTAGAAGAAAAGTCAGACGCACCTGAGCAAGAACCTGGGGCGTCGCCCCTCTCAGAGTCCAAAGAGGGTTTCTCTGAACTTTGGCCCCTGGGGCATCGCCTCTCTCATAACCCCAAGCAGAGTTCTCTGAACTTTGTGCTCTGGTTCCCCGCGCTTCTCAGAGCGCCAAGGACGCCAGTTCACCCCATTTCCCTCTTCTTTCCGTACTAGTTTGTGCACCAAGGACGCTAGTTCACCCCATTTCCCCCCTTCTTTCCGTACTAGTTCCTTAGTAACGTACCTATGATTTCCAATTGATTTCTATACTCTAAGGTACGTCTAAACATCATGAAATCATCATAAACATGACATCATGAACCTTGAATCCATAATCTAATTCAAGGAAATTTAAGATCAAAGTCAAGAGAAGTAAGAGTCAAGTCAAGTGAAGTTCTTAGCGTTTCCAAAAGTCATTTCCAAATGTTTTAACTTTGTTTTAAGACTTAAAATTCAAGTTAAATGAAGAGTAAAAAGTAAAGATTGAAGTTCATTTCTTCAAAGAGTATATGGGGACTATGTATTCCGAAAGAGTTTAAAATGTTTTCACATTTAAACAAGAAAAGGAAACCTTGATTTCCAAAAAGCCTTTGAGCTAAGTTTTCAGAAAAGAGTAAACGCTTTCACAATTAAACAAGAGAGGAAACATTGATTTCCAAGATAGCCTTTCAGTTATGTTTTTAAGCAATTATCTCAAATTACAGAAGGAAGTATATTTTTAAACATAAGAGCTAGTATCATATTTTGGGAGTAATATTGAGCACCGATATTGGGGAGAGTTCAGACAACTCACAGCCCCCATAAACCATGTAGCCATCATGGGTAGAAAAGGGTCATACTTTTTAGATGTTTCCTTTAGTGCATTTTAGCATAGACTAGTGGATCCACTTAGTAGTTCAGGTTCTATACCCTCGGTAAGGTATAGGACAACCCTGGCAGCGTGAGGCAAAATGTTGTATCATCACAATAGCTCTTACGTGATGATTGTTGGTTAGAGAAAATCCCACAAAAGTAATTGTATTCTTGTATACACAGTTTATTTGTATTTTACATACATTTCAGAGTTATATTGTATCTTTGCATAGATACAGAGTTGACATCCATTTTTTGAATAGCTTTTCTTTATATTGCACTTGTTTGAAACTACTTTATATTGAAATGAGTTCAGTTATGTTCAGTTGAGTTGACCCAGGTAAGTTCTTCAGTTCTTTAAATCTTATGTCTTGTTTTAGAATTCCCCTCGCATACTCATACATTCAATGTACTGATGCCATTTGGCCTGCTTCTTCTTATGATGCAGACATAGGTAACCAGGATCTGCATCCAGTGCATCGTTGATCCAGTTGAGCACTCAGAGTCTTGTGCTGAGCCTCCTTGCTGCCGGAGGATCCCGTTTATAGCTTTCAGTATTATTATTAGTTCATTAGAATGTTGTGGGTCTTGTCCCGATATCCATCTCAGTTGTTTAGAGGCTTCATCGACAATCAAATGTTAGTTCTTTAGTCTTTTCATTTTCATTATCATATGTTGAGACTTGAGTTTGCCTTATTAGCTAGCTGGATGTTTTCTTTATAAAATTCTAAGTTTTATTTGGGTTGATCTTGTTAAGTTAAATCTTCCGCTGAATAAGTAAGTCAGGCCAAGGGTTTGCTTGGGGTAAGTAATTGTTTCGAGTGTTAGTCCCGCCCAGGGTGTGGGCTCAGGGCGTGACAAACTTGGTATCAGAGTCCAGAGCTCAAGAGTCCTAGGTAGTCTATGAAGCCGTATGTTTAGAGTCCTAGTTATGGGTGTGAAGCGTGCCACATCTATAATTAGGAGGCTGCAACACTTAGGAAATTACCTCACTTCTTTCACACTCATTTCGTGTGTTTGAGTTTGATCTCTAAAAAGTTTCTTCTAATTCATGCTTGTGCGTATCTTTCGGATCATGCCTCCATGAAGAGCTGCCCGAGGTCGTACGGCTAGCAGGAATGTTAAACCACAAGAACAAGGGGTAGTTAATACACCAGAAGTGCAACCCCAAGGAGAGGTCACCAATGCTGAGTTACGTGAGGCTATTCGGATATTGAGCCAAGTTGTGACCAATCAAGTTGGACAACAGAGAGGGAATTATCAGGAAGTGGCTATACTTCGAGGATCCATGAGTTCTTAAGGATGAATCCTCCAAGCTTCACAGGTTCTAGTGTTACTGAGGATCTAGAGAATTTTGTGGAAGATCTTCAGAAAGTTTTTGAGATCATGCATGTTACTGATAAAGAGAGGGTGGAACTAGTTGCATACCAGATGAAGGGTGTAACTAGGATATGGTTCGATCAATGGAAGAATAACCAAGTTGAGGATGCACCACCTACGAGTTGGGCTTGTTTTGATGAGGCCTTCTTGGGGTGTTTCTTCCCTCGAGAACTTAAAGAGGCTAAGGTACGAGAGTTCCTCATAGTTAAGCAGGATTCTTTGAGCGTTCATGAGTATCGTCTGAAGTTCACACAACTTTCCCGGTATGCTCCGGAGATGGTTGCCGACATGAGGAGCAAAATGAATTTATTTTTTGTTGGGCTGTCTCGTCTATCGAGTAAGGAAGGTAAGGCTGCAATGCTAATAGGTGACATGTATATCGCAAGATTGATGGTCTATCTGTAGTAATTTGAGGAAGAGAAGCTGAAGGATAGAGAAGAGGTCAAGAATAAGAGAGCTAAGACAGGAAATGAGTCCGGGCAACAGAAGAATAATGCCAACCGATCATCCTTCCAACAGAAACAGAAGCAATCTGCTCCATCATCTGCTAGTGCACCTGCACCAAAGAACAAAGGTTAGTACAATAGTCAAAATATCAGAGCTAAACCTGCCTATTCTCATGGTAGTATGGCACAAAGGGGTAGTAAACCTCCTGCCTGTGCTAAATGTGGTAGGAACCACTCAAGTACATGTCATGAGGGTTCTACTGGTTGTTTCAAGCAGTGTTCAGGGAAGCGTGAAGCGGAAAAAAATGATAAGGCCCCGCTTCACGCTTCAAGAGATGAAGCGCTCGCTTTAAGCGATAAACCGCTCACATACTCATTCTAGTCTATGAAGCGTATAAGGCTCGCATTGCTTCTCTTCATCGCTTTAAGCGATGAAGCGCTCGCTTTCCTGAACATTTCAAGTGTGGGCAGAATGGCCATTTCATGCGAGAATGACCAAAGAACAAGCAGGGTAACGGTAATAGGGGCAATAGAGCCCGGACTTCTTCAGTTGCTCCACCAGACAGAGCTACACCTAGAGGAGCTACTTCAGGTATTGGCGGAGGAACAAACCGCCTATATGCTATCACAAGCCGCCAAGAGCAAGAGGATTCAGCTTACTGGTATGATCAAAGTCTTTAACTTTAATGTTTATGCATTGCTAGACCCAGGAGTGAGTTTATCCTTTGTAACTCTGTATGTTGCGATGAATTTTGATGTTATTCCTGAGCAACTTGGTGAACCCTTTAGTGTTTCTACACCTGTTGGTGAGTCTATTCTAGCAGAGAGGGTATATCGTGATTGTCCAATTTTCGTAAATCACAAGAGTACTATGGTTGATTTAGTTGAGTTAGACATCGTAGATTTTGATGTCATTCTTGGTATGGGCTGGCTTCATGCTTGTTATGCCTCAGTTGATTGTAGAACTCGAGTTGTCAAGTTTCAGTTTCCAAATGAGCCAGTCTTAGAGTGGAAAAGTAGTTCAGTAGTGCCTAAGGGTCATTTCATTTCGTAACTTAAGGCAACGAAGTTAGTTTCTAAAGGGTGTGTCTATCACTTGGTCTGAGTTAATGACTTTAGTGTTGAGATTCCTCCTATTTAGTCATTTTTAGTAGTAAGAGAGTTACCATAAGTCTTTCTAGATGATCTTCCTGGGGTCCCTCCTGAGAGAGATAGACTTCAGTATAAACCTTCTTCTAGATACTCATCCTATATCTATTCCTCCATATAGAATGGCTCCAGCAGAGTTGAAAGAGCTTAAAGAGCCGTTGAAAGACCTCCTAGAAAAAGGTTTTATTCTACCAAATGTCTCACCTTAGGGCGCTCCGGTCTTGTTTGTGAGGAAGAAGGATGGCTGACTTAGGATGTGTATAGATTATCATCAGTTCAACAAGGTTACCATCAAGAACAAATATCCTCTCTCAAGGATTGATGATCTTTGCGACCAACTTCAGGGTGCTACCTTTTTCTCTAAGATAGACCTTAGATCTAGCTACCATTAGTTAACAGTGAGGGAATGTGATATTCTAAAGCCATGTTTCAGGACCCGTTATGGTCATTATGAGTTTCTGGTCATGTCCTTTGGTTTGACCAATGTGCCTGCAACATTCATGGACCTTATGAATAGAGTATTCACACCTTATTTAGATATGTTTGTTATTGTATTCATTGATGACATACTAATCTATTCATGGAAAGAAGAAGATCATGCTAGTCATCACAAAATAGTTCCTCAGACTCTAAAAGATAGAGAGTTGTATGCTAAGTTCTCTACGTGTGAGTTTTGGCTTGAGTCTATGGCATTTTTAGGCCACATTGTGTCTAGAGAGGGGATTAAAGCTGATACTCAGAAAATTGAGGCAATGCAGAATTGGCCTAGATCCACATCTCCAACTGATATTTGGAGTATCTTGGGTTTTGCTAGTTATTATGGAAGGTTCATAGAGGGGTTTTCATCTATTTCATCCCCTTTGACCAAGTTGACTTAGAAGATAGTTAAGTTTCAATGATCTGAACCTTGTGAGAAAAACATTCAGGAATTGAAAAAGAGGTTGACTACTTCCCGAGTGTTGACCTTACCAGAAGGTACACAAAGCTTTGTTGTTTATTGTGATGCGTCTAGAGTTGGTTTGGGTTGTGTGTTAATGCAGAATGAAAAAATTATAGCTTATGGCTCTAGACAGTTGAAAGTTCATGAGAGGAACTACCCAACCCATGATCTAGAGGTGGCTGCCGTAGTATTTGCTTTGAAAATATGGTGCCATTATCTTTATGGTGTTCATGTGGATGTATTCACCGATCACAAGAGCCTTTAGTATATGTTTACTCAGAAATAGGTTAATCTCAGACAAAGGAGGTGGTTAGAATTACTCAAAGATTATGACATGAGTATTCTTTACCACCCAGGTAAGGCTAATGTTGTTGTTGGTGCCTTGAGTTGGTTGTCCATGGGTAGTACAACCCATTTTGAGGAAGATAAGAAAGAACTAGAAAGAGATGTGCATAGGTTTGCACGCTTAGGAGTCCGACTAATGGATTCCACCGAATGAAGAGTAGTGGTGATGAATGGGGCTGAATCATCATTGGCGTCAGAAATAAAAGAGAAGCAAGATCAAGACCCAATTTTGCTTGAATTGAAGGCAAATGTTCATAAGTAAAAAGTATTGGCTTTTAAACAGGGGAGAGATGGTTTATTGAGGTATCAAGGTAGATTGTATGTACCAAGGGTGGATGAACTCCATGAGAGGATCATGGAGGAAGCTCATAGCTCTAGATATTCCATTTATCCGGGTTCCACAAAGATGTATCGTGACTTAAGAGATCTGTATTGGTGGAGTAGTATGAAGAAGGGAATTGCAAAATGTGTGGCTAAGTGTCCGCATTACCAACAAATTAAGGTAGAGCATCAACGGCCTGGTGATTTGGCTCAGAATATAGAACTTTCGGAATGGAAGTGGGAGATGATTAATATGGACTTTATAATAGGTTTGCCAAGGTCTCGCCGGCAACATGATTCTATTTGGGTGATTGTTGATAGAATGACAAAATCAACCCATTTTTTGCCGGTAAAGACTACCTATTCAGCAGAAGATTATGCTAAGATTTAGATTCAAGAGGTGGTAAGACTTCATGGGGTTTCGGTCTCCATTATTTCAGACAAAGGCACACAATTTACTGCACAGTTTTGGAAGTCATTCCAAAAAGGCTTGGGTTCAAAGATGAACTTAAGTACTGCCTTTCATCCTCAGACAGATGGGCAAGCAGAGCGTACTATTCAGACTTTAGAGGATATGTTAAGGGCTTATATGATTTATTTTAAAGGTAATTGAGATGATCACCTACCTGTTATTGAATTTTCTAAAAATAATAGTTACCACTCTAGCATCCAAATGGCTCCTTATGAAGATCTTTATGGGAAAAGATGCAGATCTCCTATTGGATGGTTTGAATTTGGTGAAGCAGGGTTGATAGGACCATATTTAGTTCATCAAGCTATGGAGAAAGTGAAAGTGATTCAAGAGAGGTTGAAAATGGCACAGAGACGTCAGAAATTCTACACTGATGTTAGGAGAATGGAGTTAGAGTTTGAAGTAGATGATTTGGTATACTTGAGAGTTTCACCTATGAAAGGTGTTATGAGATTTGGTAAGATGGGGAAACTTAGTCCCCGATATATTGGCCCTTACGGAATATCGAAAAGAGTAGGTAATGCAACTTATGAGTTGGAACTACCAAAAGGGTTAGCTGTGGTTCATCCGGTTTTTCACATCTCCATGTTGAAGAAGTGCATTGGCGATCCTTCATTGATCATACCAACTGAAGATATTAGGATCAAGGATAGCTTATCATATGAAGAGATTCCGGTACAGATTCTAGATCGCCAAGTTTGCAAGTTGAGAACAAAAGAGTTAGCATCAGTCAAAGTTCATTGGAGGAACCAGTTTGTTGAGGAAGCTACTTGGGAAGCTGAGGAAGATATGAAGAAGAGATATCCACATCTCTTCGAATCCGGAGAAATTCCAAATCAAGGTACTAGTTCTTTCTTAGTACTCTTTAATTTATAAGTTAGCATGTTGTATTTGCATTGCTTGTTGGGTGTTGAGCTAAATGTTAGATGTTACACCCTTAGCCTAGTAAGATAAATCTCATTCAAGGATGAATGTTCCCAAGGGGGGATATATATTGTAAAAGATCGCTAATTGAAAGAACTAGAAAGAAGTTAAAAATGGGAAATAGTCATTTTTGGAAAGAATATAAAAATCTGGAAAATTTGTTATGTAAGTTAAGTTGAGTTTTTGGTCAACTTCAAATGACCATAAATCCTAGCTCAGGATGATTTATTTGTGTTTCCATATATCGTAGGAAATATCTAGGAATAATTTTTCCAACGCCGCAGAGTTTACACGATTCCGAGTTCGTATGAGTGAGATATGTCCATTGGAAGTTGGGCTATTTGGATAAGAAAAGTCCAATTCGGATTTTTGAAGGTTAGTTTGGTCTTTTCCTACCCTATTATTTTAATTTCGGTTTGGTAATTATCTAAGGGTCTAAACTAAAGTTGGTCATTTTACGCTTTTGGAATTTAGTTAGGGTTTTGAGAGAAGAGAAAAGAAGAGGAGAAAAGAGGAGTAGAAGCAAGAATCGTCAAGATTTACAAGAATCACTTGTAAATTTCGTCAAGGGGTGATTCCTACGAGGTATGTCAGATCACATAGAGTTGGGTTAGTTTACCCACGCGCCAATCATGATTCAATTCAGCGAAGTATATAAGATTTGAAAGTATATCATTTGAGTTCTTGATGAAATTCGTTTGAAATCTTGTGGGTTGAGTTGTTGAAGTTTTCTTGAGTTTGATTCATGTTTCTGGCTGTGCTTTCGAGTTGAATCTGGTATATATTGAAGGTATAATCAATTCTAAGTGTTTGGGGAAAGAACTAAATCGAAATAGGGGGTTTAGAGTTGAAAAACAAAGAAGAAAAGTCGGAGGCACCTGGGCAAGGGCCTGGGGTGTCGCCCCAAGAGCCCCAAGAGAGGTTCTCTGAACTTTGGCCCCTGGGGCGTCGCCCCTCTCATAGCCCCAAGTAGAGTTCTCTGAACTTTGTTCTCTGCCACCCCGCGCCTCTCAGAGCGCCAAGGACGTCAGTTCACCCCATTTCCCCCCCTTCTTTTCGTACTAGTTTCTTAGTAACGTACTTATGTTTTCCAATCGATTTCTATACTCTAAGGTACGTCGAAACATCATGAAATCATCATAAACCTTGAATCCATAATTCAATTCATGGAAAGTTAAGATCAAAGTCAAGAAAAGTAAGCGTCAAGTCAAGAGAAGTTCATAGAGTTTTCCAAAAGTGTTTACCAAATGTTTTAACTTTGTTTTAAGACTTAAAGTTCAAGTTAAGTAAAGACTAAAGAGTAAAGAATGAATTTCATTTCTTCAAAGAGTATATGGGGACTATGTATTCCCAAAGAGTTTAAAATGTTTTCACATTTAAACAAGGAAAGGAAACCTTGGTTTCCAAAGATCCTTTGAGCTAAGCTATGAGAAAAGAGTAAACGCTTTTACAATTAAGCAAGAGAGGAAACTTTGATTTCCAAGATAGCCTTTGAGCTATGTTTTTGAGAAATTATCTCAAATCACAAAAAGAAGTATATTTTTAAACATAAGAGTTAGTATCATATTTTGGGAGTAGTATAGAGTACCGATATGGGAGAGAGTTCAGACAACTCATAGCCCCCATAAACCATGTAGCCATCATGGGTAGAAAAGGGTCATACTTTTTAGATGATTCCCTTAGTGCTTTATAGCATAGACTAGTGGATCCACTTAGTAGTTCAGGTTTTATACCCTCGGAAAGGTATAGGACGACCCTAACAGTGTGAGGCAAAATGTTGTATCATCATAATAGCTCTTACGTGATGGTTTTCGATTAGAGAAACTCCCACAAAAGTAATTGTAGTCTTATATATATACAGTTTATTTGTATTTTAACATACATTTCAGAGTTATATTGTATCTTTGCATACATATGGAATTTACATCCATGTTTTAAACAACTTTAAATTGAAATGAGTTCAGTTTTGTTGAGTTGAGTTGAGCCAGGTAAGTTCTTCAGTTCCTTTCAAGCTTAAGTCTTGTTTTAGAATCCCCCTCGCATACTCGTACATTAAATGTATTGATGCCATTTGGCCTACATCTTCTTATGATGCAGACGTAGGTAACCAGGATCAGCATCCAGCGTATCGTTGATCCAGTTGAGCACTCAGAGTCTTGTGGTGAGCCTCCTTGCTTCCAGAGGATCCCTTTTATTACTTTCAGTATTATTATTAGTTCATTATGATGTCGTGGATCTTTTCCCGACATGCATCTCAGTTGTTTAGAGGCTTCATAGACAATCAGATGTTAGTTCTTTAGTCTTTTCATTTTCATTATCTTATGTTGAGACTTGAGTTTGCCTTATTGGCTAGTTGAATTTTTTCTTTAGAACATTCTATGTTTTTTTTGGGTTTATCTTGTTTAGTTAAGTCTTTCGCTGAGTAAGTAAGCGAGGCCAACTGTTCTCTTAGGGCCAGCAATGGTTCTCGAGTACCAGTCCCGCCCGTGGTGTGACAGGGTTCATGGCATGTAATTGCTCATTCATACTCATTATCATTAGATTTGATCTATATTGCCTTATTCACATACATGCATGCATACAATGAAGCAATTACCGGCATATATCATACAAACAGGAAATCAAACCATCACCTACCTTGAAACCTAGGTTGAATCCTCCTAAGACACTCGAGTCTTCTCTTTCCGGATTCTTTCCGCTTTTTCTTGGTTTAAAACAAGTAATTTTACGCAAGAATCAATAAACAAGGATTAATTTACCCGAATAATAAACAATCTATAAATCCATGGCCAAACCCAAGATCTTAATGTTCAATTAGGGCTTTTCCCAAAATTAATTACATGCCAAAACCCTCCCCCAATGATAACCACCCAAGATTCTATGTTCTACGGATTGAAAAATTGATTAGGGGAGTAATAATCTTACATTTAGCACTAAAAGTTGTGGAAAACTGTCAAGAAAGTGCCTTGGGTCGTCCCTTAACTCTCAAGAACGAAGTATTGCAGAAAATAACTTTTTGGGGCTTTTACCCGATTTAAGTCACCATTCTCCCGCCACAATGGGACCCATCCCGCCACAGCAGCCCCACCCTGGCGGAACTAACCCCGCTGTGGCGGTTTGTAGGGAGACAGAAGGTTAGAATTTAAGTTCCAAGCTACCATTTCGTAACACACCTTCAACCCTTGACGTTCAAAAACTACCATTTCACGCCAAGATCAATTTCGGGAGTTCTACTCTCTCGAATTCGATTCCGTAAAGCCGTACGGGCTCCTTAGCATCTTGGATATCCACTCATGTGATAAAATTCATTATGAAATCCCCCATATATTACCATATTTCCTTAGATATTACCTGACTCAGATTTCGTCCAAATCTAGACTAGGCTAGAAATTTCCAAGTCTTTACTCAAAAAATTTCTGGCCCAAATACTTTTCCCATTGGCTTTTATATAACAATGGAAACAGGTTATTACAATTTGTTTGGGGGCTAGAAATGGTTTTAGAGTGCCGGCCACGTCTAGGGTGTAGGCTCGGGACGTGACAAACTTGGTATCATTGCACAGAGTTCAAGAGTCCTAGGGTGTCTATGAAGGTGTGTTTGTAGAGTCGTTTTT
Organism: Solanum tuberosum; assembly: GCF_000226075.1. Taxonomy (NCBI): domain Eukaryota; kingdom Viridiplantae; phylum Streptophyta; class Magnoliopsida; order Solanales; family Solanaceae; genus Solanum; species Solanum tuberosum. Next base: position 2,816,885 of record NW_006238937.1, on the reverse strand, counting down.
ATCGGTGTGAAGCGCGCCACATCTAAAATTCGGAAGCTACAACATTTAGGAACATTTCACGTTCTTCTTACTCTTGTTCGTGCGAAAGAGTTCAACTCTATAAAAGTTTCCTCTTACTCGTGCTTACGCGTGTCATTTTAGATCTTGCCTCCACGAAGAGCTGTTCGAGGACGTCCTTCTAGGAGGAATGTTAATCCGCAAGGTCAAGAAGCTACCAATGCACTAGAGGTGCAACCCCCTCGCCCTAAGGGAGATATCACCAATGCTGACTTTACACTTTTAACTGAAAGTTGTCCATTAGACTTGACAAATAAAGTAAAACCTAGATGACTATTGTTTCTAAATCATACTAGGTAAAAAGCCTGGGATATATTTGTTTATTTTGTTTTAATTTATATGATACTGATATAATTAGAAGAATCAATTAAATTTTTAAATATTTTTCATTGTTAATTATTTTTATAATATTTGTAACATACTTTTTGAATAATATTTGTGGTAGATGTAAAATTTTGAGAGTTGATTAATTTTGTAATATATTTTTAGTTATTAATTATTGTGATCTATGTGACTATGTGACACATGTGAAATTTTAAATATTTTAAGTACTTAATTTTTAAATAATAATGTTATTTCCCTTGTTTCAATTTATGTAGCACATGTAAAATTTTGAGTGTTAATCAACTATTTAATATGTTTTAAATACTTTAAGTTGTGATTTATAATACTCTAAACGTAATTTTCAAATAATTTATGTTACTATCTTTGTCCCAATTTATGTGACGCAAGTGAAATTTTGAGAGTTAATCGCATTTTAATATGTTTTTAAAAATATTTTAAGTAGTTAATTATTGTGATTTGTAGTACTTTCAATGCAATTTTCAAATAATATACGGTACTCCCTCAATCTCAATTATACATTATGGATCAAATTACGGAAGTTAACCAATTTTTTAATATTCTAACATGATTTTTAGAACTATTTTTATAGATACATAGCATATAAAAAGTTATCTTGAAAAGATAGTAGTTTGTTGTACTTTCCACATAGTTTTTCTGAAGTCCAATTATTATAGTCATAGAATTTACTTTTTTACTTTCATATTAATAATTTGTTACTATGATAATATTTGGAACAATAATTATAACCAAGTAAAAAAAAAAAATATGACAAAAACAAATAAATAAGCAAACATTTATCTAGACTAGAGAAACTCTCCCTAGATAGCCCTACATGGTCATCAATGGTAGAGCAAAATAGATGAAGCTGCAGATTGAATTTTAGTTGGCCCACAATTCCACAATATTATTTGAAGTGACCAGGAGGAATTTGTCCAAAATTTTACTAAATTACCAAACTATCCTCTTGACCCCAAGCTCCTCTCCCATTCCCTCTTATTATATAGAGTAAAAAGTAAAATGTGGAAAAAAATAGAAATGTGACGGAGAGCAAGATAATCTATTTTTTTCCTACTTTACTTATTCTACTTCTTTCAATAGATCTTATGAGAAATACTTGTAATTAGCCAACCTTAGTGCCCTAAAGTTAAAAATAAATTGGAGACTTAATTTTTTGTTATTTTTTCATTTTTCAGATGCAAATTTTTTTATTTCTTTTTAATAAAAAAAGCTTTATTTCTCAAATATATACCAAAATATTTTTTAATCTTATGATTTTAAACATATCATGTGGAAGTTAAATTTAAAATTTAACAATAAAAAGAACATTCTTTAATATTTCAAAATGATCTAAAAAAAGATAAATAAATTTAAAGATATGGTATAAAATTTTTTGTTAAAAGAGCCTTATTTGGGACCTATTACAGATGGCTCATTTTCTCATTTTTAAAGATATATTGAGCCGCCCTAATACCATGTACAAATAAAAGTGCTAGTTCTATTGTAACTCAATTAGACGCTGAATATACTTATGTGGTGCAACTCCAACATACACACAAGGTTACTATAGGTTAGTTAGGGCTCCATGGCCTTGGAGATAATAACTCAAGGTAAGTTTATTCATACTTTCTTTTACTTCTTGTGCTAAGGAAGTGTTTTGTTTTCCCTTCGATATGATAAATCTACGACTAGTTCATACCAATCTATTTTCTTGTCGTTTATTTTGGGAATGTGGGTGAATGCTAGAAATTTTATGTGGCTATCATGAAAAACTTGTGATAACTATTTGTGGTAGTAAGTTTGAAGAAGAAGAGGTGCTTGATGAAAATTTTATCTGATTGATTAAAAGCTTGAAACATGATACTGTTGAAGCTATATAACATGGATCCTTCACTTTGTACTGTGGTGACACTCAAACAAGTCGCCACTACCGCTACCAATTTATCCGGATCAATCAAATTTCTACCGGTAACCTTGGAGACATGAGAAGAAGAAACCTGAATCGCGTCCTTTTGGTTTAGATTCCTCTTATTCATGTTTTTTGTATTGTTCTTCTTAATCATGTTTTAAGTGACACTATTTTTTCTTCTGTCTTTCTTTGTAGTCTGGATTCTTATTCTTTATATATATCAAATTATTGTTTAATCTTGTGATTTTAAACACATTATGTGGAAGTTAAATTTAAAATTTGATAAAAAAGAGAGACATAATTTTTTAATGTTTCAAAATAAACTAAAAAAATATAAAAAAATTTAAAAGATATAGTTTTTTTTGTTAAAAAAGTCTTATAATAGTTTTATTATTACTAATAAATTGAGTCTTTCAAATTTGGGTGCCTATGATAGATGCCTCATTTTTAAAGGCATTGAGTCGTCCTGATACAATGTACAGGTAAGAGCGAGAGTACTATTGTAACACAATTAGACTTTGAACATACTTATGTTGGGATATACTACTAACAATGTGGTTGAGTTATAGTATTTTATTTAATCATTGTAAAGACTATTTATTTCATTTTATTTAATATTCAAGTCTTTATTTAGATAGACCATTGTGTTAATATGTGTGTCCAATACTTATATAGTTGACAATTTTTGTGTATGAAGTTATTTAATTCACACGCAAAAATTAAAATTGTCGATTCTTATAAGTTATAAATTAAATGATCACAATCAAAGATGAAGTTGGACGAACATCTTGATGATTGTAACACAAGATTTAAAATATAATTCGAATCTTAATTATGAGAATGGTAAAATTTCAACTTCTTGCATTAGTACATTCCATGCGTATTGAACGGACCAATTAGAGATGCTCGCTTATGTTCTGAATATTTATAAACAACTTCTCTAGTCCATTACGTACTTATAATACTCTTAAGTCTTAATCTTGATATAATTATTATGATCTATGTAGTTTGACTTATTATTTTTAATCTATTAAAAGATACTCTATTATAAGTCAATATATTCCTAATAGATTGGGTAATGACAAATCACATTAGTGAAATAATAATTAATTGATAGAACCATGTCTCGGACTTGATTTGTGTTAGTAATTCTAACATGGGGAATTAAATAAGATGCAATGGTAGATTTTGAATTTAAATCGAGGAGTGCAATTACATTTTTGAGTGAAATATTTATAATTTATTGTGATATAATAATTCATTCATTTGTGAATCAATATCATAATTGGAAGCCTCAGTTAATAAGTTTGCGGTCCCTATTGCGCCTGATTAATTAATCGTTTGAAAAAGAAAAGGAGTGTTCTGGAAGAAGTAATATTATTGGTTTTTTGTGATCATGTATTATGCTTCCGCTGCATATATAAATTGTATACTCTAACAACTTATATGGTGCAACTCCAACATACCACAAGGCTCTGGTAGTTTGGCTCCACGACCTTGGAGATAATAGCTCAAGGTAAGTTTATTCCTACTTCCTTTTATTTCTTGTGCTATGCTAAGGCAATGTTCTTCTTTCTCCGTCGATATGATAAATCTACAACTAGCTCATTGCAAGCCCTTTTCTTGTGTTTATTTTGGGAGGGTGGGGTGAAAGCTAGAAATTCTATGTGGCTATCAATGGAAAACTTGTGACTTGTGATGACAATTTGTGTAAGTAAGTTTGAAGAATTTTATTTGATTGATTAAAAACATGGAAAAGGCTGAGATGATAATGTCAAAGTTATTTAACATGGATCATTCACTTCGTACTGTGGTGGCAATCAAACACATCACCACTACCGCTATGAATTCATCTGGATCAGGCAAATTTCTATGGAGTGACCTTGGAGACATGAGAAGAAGAAACCTGAATTGTGCGCTTTTGGTTCAGATTATTCTAATTCATGTTTTTTTATTCTTCTTATTCATGATTTAAGTGACACTACTTTTTCTTCTGTCTTTCTTTATAGTCTGGATTCTTATTCTCTATTCGAAAAGGCAGAGACTACTACAATATATTATATTTGATCGTTAAGAACTGTAACACCCCGAAAATATTGAGCTAAGACTTGAACCATCCTACGTAGTGAGTAGGATTTTTACCGAGGAATCTAAAATTTCTTGAGTGTTAAGGTCACTAGATATAGCACCCAGAGTTCCAAGAAGAACTAAAGAGAGTTCATTCAAGTCATTCCCAAGTTCCTTTAAGTTTTTGGTCAACATCAAACGACCATAACATTCAGTACATGATGAGTTAGGTGACCCATAAGATATCAAATGAAAGGTCTTTGTATTATCTTTCCAACGCGACCAAGTTTGCTAAGTTTCAAGGTCGGATGAGTGATATATGCCCTATTGAAGTCAAGCTGTCCAGTTAAGGAAAGTTACCCGAAAATAGCAAGGAGTATTTTGGTCTTTTCCTTACCCAACAAGATTTAATTCATTTATAGTATGGTTTTAAGGGTCTAATATGATTGGGTTCAGTTTTATAATCCTAATATACGCCTAGGATTTTAGTTGAGAGTTCAAAAATAGAAAAGAAGAGAAAAGAGGAGAAAAGAGGAAAGGATCAAGGCATTCGTCGAGGTTTTTGAGTTTTGTTGCAAATTTTCGCCATGAGTTTTATCCCTAAGAGGTATGTAAGCTTCCATAGTGTTGGTTTTGTTAACCCACATGCATATCATGTTAATTACAACGTTAAATTCGTTCTATAAAGATAAAGGGTTGAGGTTCTTGAAATTGGCTTTCGTTCTTGAATTATGATGGAATTGATGAGTTCTTGAGGAAATCATGTCCATTTTAGAGTTGTGTTTGATTATATTCTTGTGTACATGTATTGGGTATCTGAATCTATAGAGAAATGGAGAAAAAGAATCAAATTTCGGCGAATTAGGGTTAGAAAATGAGGGAGAGAAAGTCGGACATGAAACAGGTACCAGGTCCGCGTAGTATTCCTTCAAAGTGAAATTTTTTCTCTCCGCGTCGCAGAGAGAACGCAGACTCCACTGTTTCAAAAATTATTTCGACCAAACATTTTAATTCATCTCTGCGTCGCGGACTTGCTCCCTAGACGGTGTTTTTCAACCATTTCTCATTATTAACTATCTAAAATACTTTTAATCATCACAATATATTTCCTACCACATATCATAACGTTGAATTCATAATTCAAATTCAACCTAGATCTAAGAGTTAAGTCTTGAGAGTTCTTTCAAACATTTCTGAGATAGTCCCTTTGAGTCTTTTGAGGAGTCTTCTACAATTCTTAATAACTTTGTTTCAAGACTCGATCAAGTGAGTATGAGAATATATTCATGAGTCTACTTTATTGAGATCTTTCGTATCATGAACCATAACTCTTGAATTAATAATTCAAATTCAAGAGAGAGTTAAGAGTGGAGTTAAAGAAACCTTTGAGTTCAATTGAAAATCCTTTGAGATGAACTATCGATTTTTAGTTAAGTTTTGAGGAAGTAAGTATGAGAATGAGAAGAGTCGTATACATGAGTTCAATATTATTATTCATATCCTTGAGTTGAGTCGTTCAGGTCCAATAATTCCGCATGAACTCCATAAGTTAAGTATCTTTTAGAGGAGTAGTATCTTCAAGTTCTAAGTCTTGAGTATTGGGTTCCTAATCCCTTTTGAGATTTTATTCCTAATCATGGGACTATTACATATTACCCATGAAGTCCATGAGTTTAGTTTTTCATTCCCATAATTCCACATGAACCTTATGAGTCGAGTAGTCTTGAGATGAGAAGTATCTTTGAGTCCTTGAGTTGAATAGTTCATGCCCATAATTTCCGCATGAACCCTATGAGTTGAGCATTCTTGAAATAAGTAATATCATTGAAGTTCTTGAGTTCTGAGTTATTGAGTTCCGAGTATTGAATCCTATGTATGGTTATTGAAAACCTTGAATTGAGTCGTTCACGTCCATAATTCGGCATAAACATTATTTTGAGAAGTCTTTTACATTTTTTTCTAAACTTGTTTTAAGAGTTGAGCACTTGAGTTGAGAAAGAGTAGAGTCGAGTTAATTTTCTTTAAAATGATGTATGGGACTAAGTACTCCCAAAGAGCAAATATTTTCACATTTAAAATGAGAGGAAACACCGATTTCCAAATGAGTTTTCATGAGTAATTTTGAGTTCCATCTCTTTTAAGAGTTATGTTTTTAAATATATGAGCTGAGTACATTTTGAGAGTAGTATTGAGCACCGATATGGGGACTAGTTCATAATAACTCAAGTCTCCATAAACCATGTAGCCATCGTGGGTAGAAATGGTCATACTTTTTAGATGATTCTTTAATGCTTTTTAGCATATACTAGTGGATCCACTTAGGTGAGTAGGCTCTATACCCCGACAAAGTATAGGAGAGTTTTGGAAGCGTGGGTGAGACGTTGTATCATCACATAGCTCATAGTGATGGTTATCGGTTAGAGAATCTCCCACAGAGTTATATTTTATTTATATATACCAGTTGAGTTGTTATTCTATTCTACAATACATTGAGTTGCTTTCTATTATTTTAAAAGCTTTCCATATATATTGCATCTTTTATTGTTGCTTTATCCTTTAGTATCAAGAGTTGAGTATCTTGAGTTGAGTATCATATCTTTGAATTGAGTATCTAATTTTTGAGTTGAGTATCTAATCTTTGAGTTGAGTATCTTATTCTTGACTTGACTTGAGTTGAGTGAGTTGAGAGGAGGTAAGTATGTTTCCTTTTTATCAAGTTCAAGCTTATGTTTATGTTTTAGAATTCCCCTTACATGCTCGTACATTCCACGTACTAAGCCATTTGGCCTGCATCATTTCATGATGCAGCTACAGGTATTCAGGGTCATCAACAGGAGTTGTGTTGATACCACATGGAGTTCGAGTTAGCTATGGTGAGTCGCCTTGCTTCCAGAGGATTTCATTTACTTTTCTATTTCGTCATGATATCGTGGGTCTTGTCCTGACTTCCATCTTTGTCAATTAGAGGATTCTTAGATAAACAATATTGTTTGAGGAGTCTGTTTCATTTATCTTGTTAAATGTTTTAAAGACTTGAGTTGCCTAGTTTTGACTAGTTGAATATAAGATTATATTCTAAGTTAATTATTTGAGTTTTAATGAATTTTATTCTATTTTAAGCTTTGTATGCTTGAGTTAGTCTTCCACTTGTAGTCAGCCAGGATGAGGATTCATTAGGGGACCAGAAATGGTTCTCGAGTGCCGGCCACATCCAAGGTGTAGGCTCGGGTCGTGACAAGAATGTTACACTTTGAGTCGATTAGTTAAGTTAGTTACACTAGGAACTGATATGTTAAGCTAGATACACTAGGAACTGATCCGTTTAACTAGTTACATTAAACACTAATCTATTAAGATTTAAGCTAGTTACATTATTCATCTTAACTTAGATGAACTAGACATCTTATAATAGAGGGATATGTATTCAAATATATATACATGGACAACTCGAGGGCTTATAAGATTGTATCAAGTGATGCGAAAACTCGAATTTAAGAGAGGGAAACATGTTAAAATTAAGCTTGTAGAATGTAAGGACTCTTTTCATGTGTAGTCTAAAGTCCTTTTGACTCATTAAGAGAAACATATGACATGGAAGTTGTGGCTTAGCTTCGAAAGAGGTTTTAGATTTACATACCTCAATTCTTAATTTTGTGTAATAAAGAATCAATCTATCCTTTCTTCGGGAAGATAATTTCAATGTCAAGTGCATAATGAAGCTAATATTAGCAGCTTATCGACAAGTGTGGCCCCACAAATAGTACGTCAAACACACGATGGGTAGCAAGTCTGCAAAACCCTCAACCAAATGGTGTTTCACCACACCCTTCTTCTCCATATTTTAAATATTTCCAGAAAATATCTATTTTTTGCTTGCAACTATGAAATACTCTTTAGAAGATTAATTTCCGACCAGTGGAGTAAAATCTGAAAATTTAAAATTTTGAATTATTTTTCAAAAATAATTTATTTTTTTATAAAAAACAAATTGGCGGGGGTCGTGGTTGGGGGATGCTGGGGTAGGGGCGGCGTAAAAATCAAAATTTTAAAATTTGAAATATTTTTCAAAAAGTTAAATTAAATTTTTTTGACGGGGAGGGGGGTGGCGGCTGAGGGGAGGGTGTAGGAGTGGGGTGGCATAAAAATGAAAAAATTTAAAATTTTTGAAATATTTTCCAAAAACAATTTTTTTTAAAAATCCACGGGGTAAAGGACAAGTACAATGTTTCAACATGAATTTATATGATACTTTAAGTAAGCAATATTCTTTTTCTGTAATAAATTATTCACAAAAAATGAAAATAGAAGGGAAAAGGGGAAAAAGTACCCCTCAACTTTGGTTTATAGTTGACTATGTCCTTATCGTTAAAATGAAGTTATTCTTACCCCTATTGTTACTAATTTCATCATTTGTGCCCCTATGTTGACAAAAATCCCCAAATCGACATAAATTAATCCGAATCTTAAAAAACGACCCATTCCCCATTTTAAACCCAATGCCCCGACCCCTCTAACATATAAGCCATTCCTCTTTTACCCATTCTCTCAAATTTTTCATATAACCCATTCCCCTTTACCCATTAACTTCTCCTCCGATTGTTCTTGGTTTCTTACTCATTTCCCTTACCTCTGATTGTTCATCCACCATCCCCTCTCTTTCCTTCACCTCTAATAGTTCTTCTAATGTCACAAAATAGTTATTCATCTCAAAGAAATTATGCTTGTGATTTGGTGGTCAAAACACTGATTTTGAGTACTACATCTAATGTGGGAAGATGATTTTTCAGATGTCCTCGTTCTGATGTAAGTATATGAACTAATTTCTTCCTATTATTCAACTTTCTTTTGTTCTTAATCATTTTTATTATCGTATATCTTTACTGCTATGGTAGTTTTCTTCAAATGGATAATGGGAATGGGAAGACCAAGCTTTTCCTGAAATAGCCTACCTACGTAATTTTGAGTTGTTGTTGACAGATGACAAGATTTAAATGGATAATTTGAAAATTGAAATGGAGAATTTGAAAATTGAAATGGAGAATTTGAAGATTGAAATGACAAACTTGAAGATTGCTAAGGAAAATTTTAAGATTGAAGGAGGTCATTTGTCAGAAAAAACTGCTATATTGGAGGAAACTAATAAATGTTGGGGTTATTTGAAATTGGCAATAAGGAAGGTGTGAGTTCACCGGGAGTGAAGACATGCTTTGGGGGGAGGGGAGAGCTTCCACACGAGAGCAGTTGTATCAAGTGGAATTCAAATACCCTTTGAATGGTCATGATAAATCCATCTTAGGGTTGAGGCAAGGGTTCTTGAGCCCACTGAGGATGATATACCTATAGACAATGATAAGCTACACATATGTTCAGATGTGGAATGGATACTAATAATGATATGGATCACCCTCTAGAACTGGAAGACACTGGAGATGATGATGTTATGGAAGATTGATAAGGCAAGTCCTCCACCCTACTTTTGTTTTTATTTTACGATATTTTTGTAGCATTGGGGACAACACTATGTTGTTAAGTGTGGAGTGGGGTATGATTATTTCCTGTGTAATAATTTATTGTGTATGATTGGGTTCCTCAGAGTTTGTTTTAAGTTATTCGACCAAGGATAGTCCCCTTAAACCATATATAAAAATTGGATATTTCTTTATAGGATCGAGTCAATAGTTATAGTTGAGTGACATTCCCCAATGATTGTGTCATGACCCAAAGTACATCCTAGACATGACATGATGTATAGGACCCCGAGAGGCCCTACACAAGCTGTTGACACCCAATTTTGGACCTCCACAATATATATTAATCATCGAGCTTCTTAAATTCCCAACGACTTGAAAAAAATTACTCTATAAAAATCAAAATATTTTCAAGTTATTTTAAATAGTTTTGTCACTTCTGCCATTTTTAAATGCTATATATGATTTATATATATATATATATATATTATGTGTATAATTAGTATATTTTATAAATATTTGAAAATCATCTCAAAATGATTTTATTTTAGTTAAATATTTGGTTATTTAGTTTAATTATTCAATGGGTTATATTTTAAATTAATTAGTTTTATAATTAAGTTAATTATTTTATTTCGTTGAAATAAAGAAGCTTATTAATTATTTTATACTGCACATGTAGTCATTTCCTTACACCACCTTAAACCTATTTAAAACCAAATTTTGGGCCATTTATTCAGTCCAAAATATTCCCAGGCCCAATTCTCTCCCTAAATCTGACCCATATACTCAACACAATTTTTCCTCCTAACCCGAGCCCAATTGTTTAGTTTAATACAATAGCAGACGCGTACAAACGACTCATGTATGTCGTCTTCCTCTTCTTCAAAGCGAAGCAAACCCAGAACTTCAAGAAAAATCACGAGCAGCAGCCCACCAGTCCAGAATCGCGATGTCTAGCAACAAGAAACCCAACCAGAACGTGACCCGAGCCCAACCCAATCATCACAACATCCAACTCCAGCATTCACAAGCGACAATCACATCAGTAAACGGCGTCAATATAGATAGCATCAGTACACGTCAAGATAGACGGAAGGCAACAACTTTCACGCATTTCTTCCTTTTTCTGCCTCCCAGTACGAATTTGTACGAAGAGCAGCGCAAGGTGGCGAATTTCCTTCATCAAAGAATTGAACGAATTTCCTTTGAGTTCCGTTGAAATTTTGTACTAAAACAACTTTCAGCCCTATCACTTAGAGAGGTTTGAATTTCGAATTTGCAAAAATTCATCCTAATTTCATTTCAATTTTCCCCATATTTTACAACCCTAATTTTCTCTTATTTAAACCCCTTTCTCTGTCTTTGTTTGGGTTGGGCGTTAACAGATACATAAAGAGGGTAGTCTAACAAGTTGAAGAACGAAAAATAGATATAGGAATCTAGAAAAAGAAAACAGCCGAAAATAGAGAGGATATTTAGCTGTGGGTTCCAGTTTCACTATTTAATTCTGATCATCATTTTTTGGATTCATCATAGTTTGAAGTTAGTGGTGAAATCATCCTAGTAGCTAGCTCATTCCCATCCCGTTCACTTCCCGAAAAAAAGGTATCGTCGTCTTTTTCATAATGTTCTTTTCACCTCTTCTCTTATTTCGAAATGACTTTTTACTTATTGAAAAGCTTTTATTTTGTGTTTGTTGGATGATAGTTGCTATTTAGTATATAATATTTCGATATGATGGATATGTTCTTAGTCATTTCATCGAGTTAGTTGCAATATTGAGTTAAAGCTATGTGGATTTGTACTCAATGTTGGCGTTTCTCTGTTTCTTCGTTGGAGTTTTGTTTTGTTATATCCCTTCTTGAGCCTATTTGCTTGAATGTCATTAAACATGTATTCCTTTGTTTCCATTGTTTGTTAACATGCTATATTTGGTTTTTTCTATTTTTTAAGGTCTGGCCTTATTTCTAAATGAAGATAGAATCTTAGAATTTTGGCTTATATGAAATCGTATGTTGTATTGTCTATTTTTTTTGTTGGATGCAATAACTGGCAGCATGTTGGGTTTTAGAATCGAGTTGATATCTTCTTTGTCCAAATTTTAATTGGAATGCTTATTATTTGCTATATAGCTTATAATTATGAGTCTTTGTTATTTTTGTTTGTTCCCTCTTTTTCCAGCTCTTGTTGCCTCTCAAAGTGGATGCTTATTTTCTGCTTAGTGTCCAGATTTAGCATAAATTGGATAGCTAGTATATCGTTTTCAGTTTGTTTGAAATCTAGAGTGTCCGTCATCTATCCCTCTTGTTATCTTCTTTCAGTTTTCTGCGTGTAGTGTTATTTGTTTGCTAGGACGAGTACAAAATGGCTGATTTGTTATAGTTTGAATGTTGTCATATGGGCATATTTTTCCGGTCGTAAATTGTTGGTTTGTTAAAGTTGTGCTAAGGTTGTGCTTTTGTTTTGTTATGGGGTTTATGAATTCATGTATCATTCAATTGTTTTAATTAAATGAGTGCTCTAATTGAGTTTTATTTTTGTAATTCTTTTCTTTTAGTATGTGATCATGATTTAGCAATTAAATTGATATAGTTTACTGGTGCTTTCACTACACCTTCTCGGGCAGTGTTAGTCTCTTTCAAGTGAGGATTGTCTTTCCTTATTTGAATGGTATTAATTGTTGCAAAATTGTTTTGCATTTTCCTCTTTGTCTTGGCTTGAATGTCGGAATAATTTTACTAGTTTGATTGCAGCGTCTGTTGGTTTGAGGTGGTTTGTTCTAAAGTGTTAATTTTTTCTTTATTTTCACCTCCTCGTTATATTGTATATGATTTAATTTCATTTCTTTACTTTGTTTGGGTACAACCTGTTGGTTGAGTTTTTTGGACTCTTACTATTCCCCTAGTTTCATTTCAAATTGGGCCACGAAGGCCTAAATTTTCTTATTTCCGAGTCTGCCCTTCACAAATGGATTGGCAAGGATAAATACATTGGCAAATGGGTAGAGTGGAATCGAAGAGAAATTCACCAAAGATCGAAAAACAGGTCCTTGGAGTTGATATATAGGTGTTCAGAGTGAATAAAAGTGTTGGATACGCTTAATATACAGCGATATATATCAATCGTATACGTTGTATATTGCATTGAAATAGGCTAAAGAGTCCTAAAATTCCTTGTTAGATTCTAGGATAGGTGGAATTGGGCCTAAGGCCCAATAAAAATCAAATTTCTAGGACATGTATCAAGTGTTGGGCCAAAGGCCCAAAAAATAGGATTAGGCCCAAGTACCGGTGCAGGCGTACAGAAACTGTACTTGGGCCCACATCTTCTCTCTTTTGTCATTTAATTGACTTTGCATGGTAGTATGTTTATTTAATTTTAAGGTTCTTCCTAATCAATGGCCCAAAAGATAACCATTTTGAATTCACTATTTAAAATTAAGTTAATATTTTTACTTTCTCCATTTATTCAAGTAGGCGTATTTTCTTAAAAATGTTTACCCAAATAATTAATTATTGGATAACCGCGTGTTAGCAAGCATTTCGGGTGCTTTCAAACCCTTCCCGAAATGTTAATATGAACCCCGAACCCCCTTAATATTTTCATTAGATTTCTGTTTTAATCTTTAAAAAAATAGTTTTCTTAATTTTCACTTTAAAAATTAAGTGGCGACTCTCAAACTAATCGTATTCTTTTTTTAAATAAATCAGAATGATGACTCTGCTGGGGAATTGAATGGTTCTAACCTTAAAATTAACTTGTTTGGCTATAAGTGTTTAATTGTTTACTTGTTTTAATTATTGTATATTAAATTGTGGCATTCAAGGCATCGATTCCGCCAAACGGCAAATAGAATGCATTAGGAAAAAAGGCGGTTACGTGACTTTCCATGGCTGTCCTTTAGAAAAGCACCTTGATTTCTTTTGAAGTGATAAACGAATAGTGGGTTTGTGATCATCCAACGTCGTTTATTATACTTCACCTCATAATTTGTTCAACTCGGGTAACCAGGTCTTGTCTAAACCAACTCTTAGTCAACTAGTGTAGAGCGAAATCAAATCCCTTTTAGCGCATTGAACTAAGGTGACCCAACACCCAAGGCGTGTTGGGCCCATTAGAGAGACCACCTTCAGTCCAAAAGGCCCACGTCCTAAACAGACAATCATACTTATATGTTTAAATTTGAAGGATGTATACGTTGTTTGAAAAATCATTGTTCCTTAGGGGTTGGGAGTTTAATAGTTTGTTCTAGTTGAAGAAGGAGTTGTACAAGCTACTATTCTATCCAAAACTGTGGACATCCAGAGACGACGAGAAATCAAAGACGAAGGACCTTTTAATGGAAGCATAGTTTAGGATTGTACCCCTGCGTGGAACTGATTATCTGTACCCCATATTCCCATTATGTATCCCCATTCAGTTTATTCACAAAATTTGTATAAATTTCAGGTTTTGAGGCAATGAAATGTTTCAAACGACGCTATATATCCTTCAAATCGTTAGGCCTACCCTTGGCATAAAAGGGTCACATATCTGTTTAGAATGCGAAATATTTGTTTATGTGTTATAACTGCTTGTGTGAATATGCTGATTTATTTGGAGATATTCTAGTTCACTCCTCTTCAAATCGTTTTTAGAACCTCTAAGCAAAATATCAAGTCACTATCAAAAGTGTGTCCAAATACTCTTCGAGTCTTTAGTTTCCCAAAAAATTTGACCTTCATTTTTAAGTTATTACTCTCATATCAGAGAAAGATTCATCGTCTCAAATTGAAAGAGATTTAAGTTGGTCGAACTACGTAGGACCTGAATTCTCCTCCGTGAGATACGTAGGAGGCCTTTCAAGGCTCAGTCCTTTTTTTTGAAAAGTTCTATTATTTTCAACTTTTACAAAGAAATTAGAGTTACATCTCAATAAAAAATCAGAAGTACGACAATGAAATATACAATCAACTTTGTCTCGACTCAAGTTGATGTTTCTAATTCACTAAGCTCAAAATCAAATAGACAAATTCATGTCTATTTAGTTATTTGTCTAAATACGTTGGCTAGTTTATCTTCAAGTGGAGCAACTCTTATGTGTTTGTGGTCATATGTGTGATATTTTGTATTATTTATCATCTACATAGACTAACACGTTTATCTTTTGAGTTATTTTTCTTTTTCAGGTACTTAGAACTGGTTTGTGTTCTGAACACTCTTATTTTACAAGATCTAAGGCTCCCAAAGATTCCTTCCCCAATCAAAGTTTGCAAAAAGGAAAGGCAACAATGGATGATAACAACGAAGAGATTGGATTGACTGATGTTGTTGTTGCTCAGCCCAATATCACTGATCAAAATGAATTAATTATGCAGTTGATGCAGCAGATCGCCGAAATGAGGGTCGAAATGCAGAGAAGACAAGATATACCTAATCCGATTTTCGATTTCAACACTCCAGGAGATAGAAGACCTCCACTTTACTTTCCTCCTTCAAACGCAGAACATGCTCAGAACCTATAATGAGAAAAAAAAGTGGTCTAGCTGGAATGCACTAGCCAAGGATTTCGTCGAACGGTTCACCTACAATGTGGAGATCATTCCTGATCGATATTCTTTGGAGAAGATCAAACAGAAATCCACTGAAAGCTACCGTGAATATGTGTATAGATGGAGAAAGGAGGCAGCAAGGGTTCGACCTCCTATGTCATAAAAAGAGATTGTTGAAGTATCTGTGCGGGTTCAAGAGCCCGAATATTATGACAAGATAATGTTGCTCATTGGAGTAAAATTTGCGGAGATAGTCAAGGTAGGTGAGGCTATCAAAGACCGGCTTAAAACTGGAAAGATTTCTCGCGTAGCCACCCCAACTGAATCTTCAGGATTGTTGAAAATGAAGAGAGAGGATATGTCTTCTATTTCCTACGCATCTGATGGAAAAGGACCCTTCAGAAAATCCTCACCTTACAAAGGTTATCCTCGAGCTCCACAAAATTTATACCCAGCTTGTTAAACCAAATCAGGACATCAAACTCCACCACTGAGTTACCAAATTCCACCTCCTAATTACCAAACTCCACCATCGAGTTACCAAATTCCACCTCTTGTTTACCAAACTCCACCTCCAGTTTATCAAAATACTCATCCAAATTACCAAGCTCTATCAGTTAATTGTTCAAACATCCAACAAAGTTACTAAACTAATTCCCCACACTACCAAAATACCCCTCCTAGCTACCGAGCTCCACAATAACCAAATTTTCAAATGCCCACACCAACTCATGAAAATCCTCCAAACTACCGTCAAGTACCTCCATCTCTAAAAAATAATTACAATCCTCCTTGCCCAATTCTTGAGAAGAAACATTCTACAGTCTTTACCCCCTTAATTGAGAATCGAACACAACTTTTTGAGAGTTTGAAATCAGCTGGACTGATACAGACAATCGATCAAAAAAACATCAATGTCGACTCCATGTTTTATAGACCCGATCTTCATTGTGCTTACCATTTAGGAATGCTGGGAAATACTACTGAGGATTGTATCGACTTGAAGCATAAAATTCAAGACTTGATAGATCAAAAGGTCATCACTCTTCAGACGTCCACTCTGAATGTCAATAGTTACCCCATGCCGAATCATGGAGGGGTGACTATTAATATGATTGAAGTTGAAGAAGATTCGAATGTCAAGAAAGTTATAATCTTAGCCAACCTTGAAAATCTTGAGAAAGTTGTAGATTCTCCAACCAAAAAAGAGCAACCCGAATTTGTGATCATGGCACCTCATCAAGCTGTTACTTTAGTGCCGAAGGAGGGTCAGAACAAGCAGAAGATCTATCAAGCTTATTCAAAATCATTGTCTCACTCATATCAGTCTTTTCCAATGTAGAATAGTCTAGAGGAAGGAATTGAAAAATTTCGAAGAAGGTGATATTGTGATTGAAGAATTGATCGAGACGGCATGCATCTGTGATGCTGAACTAGAGGAGAAATTGTCAAATTGGACCTCCATGACATTTCTGATTTCCCGCTCATCTTGGTAGAAATGACTTGTGTTTATATCTGTTTTAAAAATTGGTGGTAGTCTGATTGAGGCTCGAAACCCATCCTATACTCAATTTTTTCCTTAATATGTTTTAATCTCCCTCCTAATATTTTGAAAAGACCAAATGATTTATCGTCATAGCCAATATTCTTATTTTCTTATTTCAAATGAAAACCTCTTTTATTGAGAAATTCACTTTACTTGCCTTATATTTGCTCTCTAACAGTATTTGTCTATTATTTCAGTGAAAATATATTCAAATCTGTCAATATCTTGTCATGTCACAAGCTGAATGAACAAAATGAGGTAGATGTATACGAATTTGAGGAATACAATAAGAAGATCATGGTACCCAAACACCCAGTTGAGGAATTAAGACAGTTCGAGAGTCACGATGAGCCGAATTCAAATGAGATTGTAATAGTGAATCAGGAAAATGATGAATGCATCAAAGAAATCAAAATTGGTGCCTATTTGACAAAAGTACAGGAGAGAGAACTCATCAGTTTGCTTAAAGAACACATCGATACATTTGTTTGATGACATTACATGGTTGAGCATGAACATTGGATCTCACAAGTCATCAATCTACCTAAATGTTGTTAAAAGATACCATGTTTGAATATTCAATTTCTGTCTTTTCCTTGTAATCGTTTATGTTTAGGACTTATCCCTTTGTAATGAATTACGTATGACCTGAATTCTCAAGAATGATATACGTAAGCGGCCTATGTCGGCCTTGGTCACCCTTTTATCCCTTTTTTAATATTTCCTTGTACTTGAACAATGTTCGATCTGAATTCTCAAGAATGAGATACGTAGGCGGCCTATGTTGGCCTCGGTCAGTTCCTTGTTAAATTTACTATTTCTGTTTAATCTTTGAGGGGGAACTACGTTTAACTTGATTCCTGTCTCAACGAGATACGTAGGTGCTACAATGACTCGGTTATATCTACCATGAGATTTCTATTTCCCTTTATAATAGAAACTGGGACAAAATTTTGAGAGGAACTCAAAAATTATAAACAAGAAGATCTATCCAACAAATCAAGACTGAAACGACATCAAGAATTGCAACTGGGGCAGAGTTTTTGGGAGGACCTCAAAAATTCCATAATTTGTTCATCAACAATTCAGTATATGCTAAGACAGTTAACTGGGACATAAATTTTTTAGGACGACCTCAAAAATTTCAATAGGGTTCATCGACAGTTTAGAACAACTTTGAATACTTCCCAACAAATGATCAGACCTCGAAGCATTAACTTCAAAGGTGTTCGTTAAGCATGACGTGACATGAAACTTGGCAGTGACCTTTTCCAAATATTACTTTTTGAAAATCTATTTTCCTTAAAACTTTCCTTTCATCGTCAAATTATTTTGCATAAAAAATGTTTTGTCTTATCTATCAAGAAGCAGGAGATCGAAGAAGTCAACCGGAGATAGCAAGACAAGGAGCAGACGACCAAAGAGATCGACACAGATCTGTTCACTTTAAACTAACAATTTTTCTGTGGATACTGATAATATTTTATGCTTCTTATATCAAAGAATTGGGTATAGATATAGCATTGTTTCATTCAATTCTCAGGAAGGAGAAGTACATAATGAACATCCTACTGTGTTTGGAGATGGAACAAATGAAAACCTTGAAGAAAGCAATGTTATTGTTTTCCAGCAACTAAAGATACTTGGAACTTTAGTTGTATCGTCAAATGAGATTATACCACTACTCAAAGAGTCATTTATATCGTATTGTCGAATGAGATGATACCGCTACCCTTAGGGTCATTTATATTGTATTCTCAAATGAGATGATACCACTACCCGAAGAGTCATTTATATCGTATTGTCGAATGAGATGATACCATTACTCAAAGGGTCATTTTTATTTGTATTATCGATTGAGACGATACTGCTACCCAGAAGATAACCAGAAGATCACCTATGTTGCTCGGTGAAGCATTATCTTCATTCGGTACCAGGGAGGCATCATCAAAAGAGTCATGCATCACAAGAGAAAAGAGTCGTGCATCACAAGACAAAGAGTCATGCATCACAAGACAAGGAGTCATGCATCGCAAGAGATAGAAGTCATGCATCAAGAGACAAAAGAGTCACGCATCGCAAAAGAAAGAGTCATGCATCACAAGAGAAAATAATAATGCATCGCAAGAGAAAGAAATCATACATCGCAGGAGAAAGGAGTCATGCATCGCAAGATAAAGAAGTCATGTATTGTAGAGAAAGGAGTCATGCATCGCAGAGAAATGAGTCATGCATCACAAGAGAAAGAAATTATGTGTCGCAAGAGAAGGTGTCATGAATCGCAGAGAAAGGACTCATGCATCGCAAGACAAATAAGTCATGCATCGTAGGAGAAAGAAGTGATGCATCGCAGGAGAAGGAGTGATGCATCGCACAGAAAGAAGTCTTGCATCACAAGAGAAAGATTCACGCAACGCAGGAGAAAGAGTCATGCATAATAGAGAAGGAAGTCATACATCGCAAGAGAAGGAGTCATGTATCGTAGAGAAGGAAGTCATGCATCGCAAGAGAAAGATTCACCCATCGCAAGAAAATAAACATCGGATGCATCATTTTATTTGCAATAACGACATCAAGAGAACTATCAACAACGACGTCAAGAGAACTATTAACATATTACATCAACCTATCTTATTACTTCGACATCAAAGTAAGAGTACATTGAAGATTACATTGCAAATATGAGACATGAGCTTTATTTATCTTTACGTCAAACCCGAGGAAGTTGACGTCAAATGTTCAAGGAGAAAAATTAAGTGTCAACACGGTAAAAGACACTATATCCCCATTTGAATTGCATTTTTTATGCTAATGAGTTTTCCCTCAGTATTTGTCGAGAGCATCCGAGAGGATGAATTCTCAAAACAAATCACAAGTACGGACGACATAAAAAAGGATGCATCACAACGTGGAACAATTTCTTAGTAGTGAACTACGACACAGTCCAAAGAGGAATACCAAATTCTTAGGACGTGATCTGAGGAGAGACTTCCACCAAAATCGAATTGCACCCCTACTAGAGGGCATGTGAGTTTTCCTTCAGGTTTATCGGTTTCAGTTGCGCATCCGGAAAGTTCTGGTTTCACCGAAGGCATTTTTCCAATCTGAGTGACAATGCTCTAAGAGTTTTGGAAATTATGTCTATGTGAGTTATTATTTATGGGTGTGAAGCATGCCACAGTCATGGCAGAGAGGTTGCAAGCCTCCTTTTTGTACTCGACTTACTTTGTCACTCTTCCTGAACCAAAGATTTCTTGCATAATAGATTTCCTTTTCAACCGATTGAGTGGAACTACAAGCAACATGATTCCCTAGGTTGAGGGATATGTAGGTGGGATCAGTGTTGAATAATCCACTCTAATCCAACATTCACTCTTAAATCTTATTCTCGAGAATTCCGGTCTATTCATGATTCGGTATCGGAATGACTTCTGAATTCTTTCAAAATTGTGCATCGAATAAATCTTATCAAACTAAAAGTGGCTTGAATTCTTCTATAGCCTGAGATACGTAGAAAACCCATTTCCAGGGTTTGGCCATAATTCCTAAAGTCCGTACCAAAATCCTCTTCTAAAAGATGAAGATGTGGTCGGCCAAAATTGGATTTGTCTATTTCATTTACCTCGGATTTCTTTCATCAATAAAATTAAAATGAGGGACAGTTGTTGACAACCAATTTTGGACCTCCACAATATATATTAATCATCCCAAACGATTTGAAATAATTGACTTTATAAAAATCAAAATATTTTTCAAGTTATTTTAACTAGTTTTGTCATTTTTGCGGTTTTTAAATAATATATATAATTTTTAAATATATTATGTGTATAATTAGTATATTATATAAATATTTGAAAATCATCTCAAAAAGATTTTGTTTTAGTTAAATATTTGGTTAATTAGTTTAATTATTCAATGGGTTATATTTTAAATTAATTAGTTTATATTTAAGTTAATTATTTTATTTCGTTGAAATAAAGAAGCTTATTAATTAATCTATATTGCACATTTAGTTATTTCCTTACCCTACCTTAAACCCATTTGAAACCAAATTTTGGTCCATTTATTCAGTCCAAAATATTCCTAGACCCAATTCTTTCCCTAAATCTGACCCATATACCCAATCAAATTTGTCCTCCTATCCCAGGCCCAATTCTTTAGTTTAATACAATAACAGACGCATACAAACGACCCATGTACATCATTTTCTTCATCTTCAAAGCGAAGCAAACCTAGAACTTCAAGAAAAATCGCGAGCAGCAACCCACTAGTCCAGAATCGCAAGTCCTGCAACGCGAAAACTAGCCAGAATGTGACCCGAGCCCAAATTCAATCATCACGGCGTCCAGCTCCAGCATTCACAAGTGACAACAACATCAGCAAATGACGTCAATACAGACACCAGCAGTACACGTCAAGATAGACGAAAGGCAAAAACTTTCTTGCGTTTCTTCCTTTTTTTGCCTCACAGTATGAATTTGTACGAAGAGCAGTGCAAGATGGCAAAATCTCCTCGCCCCTTTATCCTTTATCAAAGAATTGAACTGATCTCCTTTTACTTCCATTGAGAATTTGTACTATTACAGCTTTCAGCCTTATCTCTTGGAGCTATTTGAATTTTGAATTTGAAAAAATTCATCCTTATTTCATTCTGATTTCCCCCGCACTTCACAACCCTAATTTTCTCTTATTTAAACCACTTTCTCCCCCTTTGTTTGGGTTGGGCGTGAACAGATACATAGAGAGGCTGAAGAACGAAAAATATATATAGGAATCTAGACAAAGAAAGCAGCCTAAAACAGAGAGGATATTTAGCTTTGGGTTCCAGTTTCACTGTTTGATTCTGGTCATCATTTTTCGGATTCATCAGAGTTTGAAATTGTTGGTGGAATCATCCTCGTAGCTAGCTCCTTCCCGTCCCGTTCGCTGCCCGAAAAAAAGGTATCGGCACCTTCTTCATAATGTTCTTTAAACTTCTTCTTCTTTTTAGAAATGACTTTTTAATGTTTGAAAAGCTTTTATGTTGTGTTTGTTGGCTGTTAGTTTCTATATAGTATATAATATTTCGATATGATGTATATGTTCTTAGTCCTTTCATCGAGTTAGTTGCAATATCGAATAAGAGCTATGTGGATTTGTACTCAATGTTGGCGTTTCTCTGTTTCTTCATTGGAGTTTTGTTCTGTTGTATCCCTCCTTGAGCCTATTTGCTTGAATGTAATTAAACATGTATGTCTTTGTTTCCTTTCTTTGTTAACATGGCATATTCGGTTTTTTCTATTTTTTAAGGTCTGGCCTTCTTTCTAAATGAAGACAAAATCTCAGAAATTTGGCTCATATGAAATCGTATGTTATATTGTCTATTAGTTTTTGTTGGATGCAATAACTGGCAGCATGTTGGGTTTTAGAATCGAGTTGATATCTTCTTTGTCCAAATTTTAATCGGAATGCTTATTAATTGCTATATATCTTACAAGTATGAGTCTCTGTTATTTTTTTTGTTCCCTCTTGTTCCTGCTCTTGTTGCCTCTCAAAGTGGATGTTTATTTTCTTATTACTATCGAGATTCAGCATAAATTGGATAGCTAGTTTATCGTTTTTAGTTTGTTTGAAATCTAGAGTGTCAGTCAACTATCCCTCTTGTTATCTTCTTTTAGTTTTCTACGTGTAGTGTTATCTGTTTGCTAGGACGCGTACAAATTGGCTGATTTGTTATAGTTTGAATGTTGTCATATGGGCATATTTTTCCAATCGTAAATTGGTGGTTTCTTAAAGTTGTGCTAAGGCCATGCTTTTGTTTTCTTACGGGGTTTATGATTTCATGTATCATTCAACTGTTTTAATTAAATGAGTGCTCTAAATAAGTTTTATTTCTATAATTCTTTTCTTTTAGTATGTGATCATAATTTAGCCATTAAATTGATATAGTTTACTAGTACTTTCACTACACCTTCTCGGGCAGTGTTAGTCTCTTTCAAGTGAGGATTGTCTTTCCTTATTTGAATGGTATTAATTTTTGCAAAATTGAGTTGCATTTCCTTTCTCTCTTGGCTTGAATGTCGGAATAATTTTACTAGTTTGATTGTCGCCTCTGTTGGTTTGAGGTGGTTTGTTCTAAAGTATTAATTTTTTCTTTATTTTCACCTCCTGGTTATATGGTATATGATCTAATTCCATTACTTTACTTCGTTTGGGTACAACCTGATGGTTGAGTCTTTTGGACTTTTACTATTCCCCTAGTTGCATTTTCAGTTTGGCCACGAAGGCCTAAATTTCTTTATTTGTTAGTCTGCCCTTCTCAAATCGATTGGCAAGGATAAAGATATTGGCGAATGGGTCAAGTTGAATCGAAGAGCAAGTCCCCGAAAATCGAAGAACAGGTCCTTGGAGTTGATATACAGGCATTGGGAGTGAATAAAAGTATTGGATGCGCTCAATATACAACGATATACATCAATCGTATACGTTGTATATTGCATTGAAATGGGGTAAAGAGCCCTAAAATTCCTTGTTAGATTCTAGGACGGGTGGAATTGGGCCTAAGGCCCAATAAAAATCAGATTTCTAGGACAGGTATCAAGTGTTGGGCCAAAGGCCCAAAAAATAGGATAAGGCCCAAGTACCGGCCCAGGCGGATAGAAATCGGACTTGGGCCCACATCTTCTCTCTTTTGTTATTTAATTGAATTTGCATGGTAGTGTGTTTATTTAATTTTAAGGTTCTGGCTAATCAATGCCCCAAAAGATAACCATTTTGAATTCACTATTTGAAATTAAGTAAATATTTTTAGTTTTTCTCTTTATTCAAGTAGGCGTATTTCTTAAAAACGTTTACCCAAATAGTTAATTATCGGATAACCGTGTGTTATCGGACATTTCGGGTGCTTTCAAACCCTTCCCGAAATGCTAATATGAACCCCGAACCCCGTTAATATTTTCATTAGATTTCTGTTTTAATCTTTTGAAAAAATAGTTTTCTTAATTTTCACTTTAAAAATTAAGTGGCGACTCTAAAACTAATCCTATTCTTTTTTTAAATAAAACACAAGCCACTTAGCATGCATCATACAAGATAATAGAATTTAAAGTGTTCAAACGACAGTTTTTATAGCACAAGAGTTTGAAAAAAAGTAGCGGAAGTCTAACATATTACATCAAAAGAGTAATTGGGACGTAACTCATACATCACATACACCATTCAAAATGAAAAGACATAATGCAATAAAGAGTCTGGGTCCTCATAACATGAAGACTCACCAAATCGTCAAAAACTACAAGGTTAATCACTAGCCACGAGTATGCGGAATAGGAGCATCGGACC
The DNA here is from genome assembly GCF_000226075.1 of Solanum tuberosum. Taxonomy (NCBI): domain Eukaryota; kingdom Viridiplantae; phylum Streptophyta; class Magnoliopsida; order Solanales; family Solanaceae; genus Solanum; species Solanum tuberosum. The sequence goes on along the minus strand of NW_006238937.1, from coordinate 2,792,642 downwards.
CTACATTAGTGTAACATGTAGGCAACAATATGCATTAGTACATAAAATATACCAAGTATGATAGCAATGCATAAGAGTTAGGAAATCATGCTAAAAAGGACTTTATATGACATGGAATGACCAAGCTAAATCATAAAATAACATATTTGAAAACATGAGCCATAATCATGGTCAATACAAGCTAAAAATCGTTAAAACACTTGAGATACTTCTAGAAGTAACCTTAGTTCATTATTTTGGGAAGTTTGCCATTCACTGACATAAACCATGTGAGCTATAACATGGGATCCGGTGACTATCCCACACCAAAAAGAGATGTCCTTAATTGCCAAGGTAAGAACCATAAACTTCTAGCTTAAGAGGATCAACTAGCTAATGTCTATCTAAGTCAACCTATGGTCACACATAGTTTATGGGACATGGGTAATCACCACTTGTCCACTCGGTGCTAAGCCTAAATCCCACAAATTAGTCATTAGTCTTAACTTTTCTTATCATTAAGGGACATGAGTAATCTCCACTTGTCTTATCATGCATGGAAGGCACATAAAGTAGCCAATACAAGCTAGAATTCATTAGAATAGCTCCTAAATCTTGATTCATCTTAGGTGAGAAAATCTTTCAACCTTATGAATCCTTTATATGAGAAAATCCTTTCACAATCATGTTTGAGTAGTATGTGAGAAATCCTTTCACAACAACAACAATATTGATGCTTTACTCTCAAAGCAACCTTAAATCATTTTCATCAATTTCATAAAGAAACAAGCATATCTACATAAATTTATCTTTCATTGTTCAAAACCCACAGAATAGTCTAGAAATATAGGTCATGCTTGGGTTCATGGAGATTCAACTTAAAAACAACAAATTACTTCAATTCATGCATAAAAATACATAAACCAATCAATTTGGTCTTAATTGAAAGGAGCCCATGGTAATTTAATAAAACCCTAATTTGATTAGGGAATCTAGCTTTACTAAATTGGGGAATTTAGGAACCCTATGGAGGAAAGAGCTCCATAGGTGAATACTATCATACCTTGGAGTTCAAAGCCCAAAATCTATGGTGGGAATTGATACTATCTTCTTCTTCTTCTTCTTTAGAGAGAGAAGTATTTGTGGAATAAGTTTAATCAACTTTGAGAAATTAGGACAATGATTCTAATTGGGAAATCTGGGGGTAAAAATGTTTATATAGGGTTTGGGATAGAGGGTAAAATGACATAGTATTAGGTTAGAATAATTAGGAAAAGACCTAAAATCACCTTCAGAAATAACTACCGACCACAATCAATGGTGGGATCTACGGTCAACCATCGGGGGGGAGTTCAAGAATTTGTTTCTGGACCCTCAAATGAAGACACCCATGTACGGTCCGTTAGTCAACCTATAGTCTGTACATGGCCATCGTATTTCCAACTCTGGCCCTCAAAATTTCACTATGTCTGGGACTCACCTATGAAACCTACCTACGACTCGTACATTTAATGACAGACCATTCTGGTGAACTGTACATTTAATGATAGACCTACCTATTTCTTGCACTTTTCTTCCTTGAGCAGTGTAGAATAAACTTAACATAATTGTTAAATCTGAATAAATGTGATGGTTGAGTGTAAGAAAGGTAATCGATGATTAGCTACAAAGTAATGAAAATTCCCTCTGTGAAAAAATAATATATATATATATATATATTGACGAGATTAAATAACTAGTGAATAAGTATTGAAGAGAGGGCAGAAAACGAAGAGAAGGAAAGAACGAAGTGATAAAAGCTTAAATTGCAAAGTGCTTAGGTAAGTGTAAGTCACTAATTATATAGTTTCCCTACCCGTCCCCCAACCAACATTATAACCCGCACAAGTCCTATTTGATTCTAGGAAATCATACTAAATTAGTAGAACATCACACTAAGGGCAAGCATATGGCTCGTTATGTGCAACATGTGAAACTATTTGTGAGAGTGATTCATTTAGATGATTATGCCCATACCGAGATATGTTGTTTGAAAATGAATGAAAATTGGGAAATTCTTTTATAGTGAGGGCACATGTTTAATGATGGATATGTGATTACTAAGAGATGTTAAATGAAATTCTATGTTTGAGTTTGCAAAAAATAATTCGAGTTGATGCTTGAGGTCATGATGTTTCAATGTATTTTCCTTGAATGAATGAAAAGTTTCACAATGTTGGTTCAAAAAGATAATGGCCATGTGAGTTGTGTAGTAGAGGTACAAATGTTGTTGTTCGTCGAGTCATAAATTAATGTGTTGATTTGTTCGGGAAAAAAAACAGACTTAAGGGTGGAGTGATGATCTTGGGCATATTTATATGCTTAAAAGCCATGTCAAACCCATGTTTTAGCAAGATTTGAGAACAAAGTCAATTGTGTTAGTAGTGTTTGAGTCGTGTTTATACATTTTGGCTAACCAATGTGATTAGGTGTTTATAGGTTGGAAAGCTCATTAAATGGGGCACAAAGTATGAAGAGCTTAAGTAGAGGTGAACCAAAAGTGTGGAAGCAAATGATGCAAGTCTAGAATGAGCAAAAGAAAGGTCGGAGAGAAAGCAACCCTACTCCGTATCCATTCCGTGTCATGGAGCTAGGAATTGAAATTTTGCTTGCGAGGTCTTTAAATCAGAGGAGTCCGTATTGACTCTGTGTTTTGGAGAAGGCCAAACTGAAAAGATACGCAGGTTCGCTTTGACTATGTGTCGAAGAGTTGCAGGCCAGAATTTTGATGCATTTTCCAGCCTATAAATGGACTTGTTTTTATTATTACAAAATATTCTTTTTCTATTTTTCTTGGAGGAAAATACTTGGAACACTTTTCTCTTGAAATATTAGGGTTCATCCTACTCTTTTCCATCTTTCAAATTCTTATATGATTATTCAAGATTCAAACTATGTGAATCGAATTATGAATAGCTAAATCTCTTTATTCGAGGTATATGGCAACAAATGTTAGCTTAAGTATCTTAATGTATGGATGAAGTTTGTTATCACTAAAAAATTACACTAATGTTTATTAATTACTATTTTGATTCTTGATCACCATTTGAATAAACTTATTGTCTTAAACTCAAGAGAGGAATAGAAAGATAGAACATGCAAAACAAGGAGCATGATCTTTCTTTGTAGAGAACCTAGATTGATTTGTATTTAGGATATGGATATACCTAGTTATCGTGCTTGGTTACGAAACAAGAAGAAAGCCTAATGGTCCATAGTTTATTCAATCTATCCTCACTCAATGGTGTAGTTAGATTATCAATTGTGGTAAGTAATTAGGGTTTGAAGATCATAATCATATTATCAACCTTATTAATCAATAATTTGATAACCATTCGGAGTCTATTGAGGAGACACTATGTGCAATTTGGGCTCATTCATGAACTAAGGCATAATAAATTAAAATTTGGGCTCATTCATGAACTTCAAAATATGCACACATGTAACTAATTTTTATATATATATATATGTGTGTGTTGTGTGTGTGTGTGTGTGTATTTACATAATCTTAATTTTTTTGACGCCTCACCTCTTTCTTTTTCAATCTTGAGTGTGTGTTGTAGTTTTTCCGAGTCCAAGAGTAGGGAGAGAGAAGATTGGATATGAAAAGAAGAAGAAAATGAATTGAAAGAAGATTTTACTCCTAGATCTATATCATTAATTTAACTCCAGTTTTTTTTGGATAGATATTTTGAGACTTATGTTTCTCCTTCATCAGAGAACCTCAAAAGGTGAGTTCTTTTATAGAATATATTTTTAAGATTTAATATCGAAGTTGGGAGCCCCTTTTATTCAAATCATATGTCTGTACAAAATAGACCAACCGGCCCAAAAGATTAAACAAAATTAGGAAGAAAATGGCCCAGTCCAAAAAGAACCAGACAGCCTTTATATTCTGACCCTAAGACTTAGGGTTTCTAAATTGAGCTCCCTCATTTCCTCCACCATGTTGCCGCAGGGAGCTCTCTTCAACTATACTTTCCTTATCATTTTGTTTTGGATCATCAACATATTTTTTTGGAATGTCAAACACTTCATCTTTCTCAGCTCGGAGAGGTCTGTATCTTGTGTTGTCCACTCCCTTTCCCTTCTTTTATAGAATGTAGAATTTCCTTTTTCTATTTTTCTAATCATAAATTGTTGTTGTTTTTTGTCTCTTTTTTTTTTACCGAATGAAGCAATTTAGAGATGATGTATATAATATACTACCATTTAAGTGGTCAATTTAGTGTTCCCATGGAGAACTGTAAGCTCTATGTCCTCTATTAATCTTTTATGTGTCTATTTTTATGTACATGATTATCCTATGTTTTTTTTTATTTTTCCAAAACTTAGAATTTGTTTAATGGATCAGAATGTAACATAACCACTACTTTCATTTAAGAACATTAAAATTTGGCTTAATACATCAATAACCCCCTTAAATTAAATTTCGCTTAGACACTCGAACAATAATTATACCCATTGATGTTGCAATAAGATTGGTGTGTATAATTAAATCGGATATTTTATTTTACATTGTGAACTTATCTATCCAACGGTGTTTGCGAATACGAATTGAAGTCTTACAAAAATCTTAACATATTAATCATGTGTTTTAAAGCTCAGTTTGTAATAGATTGTAGATCGAGTGTCTACTTAATATTTACTGACAAATTTTATATTAAGCCTTACATGTTGAATCGTCTTTTGTGGTGGATGTGAAAGCAAAACAATGTCTTGTTCCCGACTTTGGAGGAATTGAAGGAAACTATACTAAAAAAGGTCGTAGAGACTTTCTCCCAAGGGGGAGATGGTGTACTTTGCTATCAAAGTCGTTTGTGTGTTCCCAATGTAGATAACTAGAGAGAACAGATCTTACTAGAATCCCATAGTTCACGATATTCCATTTACCCGGGAGCCATCAAGATATACTGTGACTTGAGGGAGGTCTATTGGTGGAATATGATGAAGAACATTATTGCGAAATTTGTGGCTAAGTTCCCTAATTGCCAACAAGTGAAAGTTGAGCACCACAGACCGGGATCTTTGTCTCAAGACACTAGTATACCTACTTGGAAGTTGGAAGATTTGAATATGGACTTCATTGTTGGGTTACCTCGCACCCGGCAAAAACATGATTTGATTTAGGTTATTGTACATCGAATGAAAAAATTGGCTCATTTCATCAGTAACGATCGTGGAACCCAATTATGTTCTTAGTTTTAGAAGTGTTTCCAAAAGGGGCTTGGTACTCGTGTTAGGCTTAGCACGGTCTTTCATCCGCAAACCGATGGGAAAGCAGAGCGTACTATCCAAACAGTGGAAGATATTATGAGAGCGTGTGTGATTGACTTTAAGGGTAATTGGGATGATCACTTGCCTTTGATTGAATTTACATATAATAATATCTATCTCTCATGTATTAGTATGGCTCCATTTGAGGTCCATATGGTAGGAGGTGTATATCTCCTATAGGCTGATTTGAAGTGGTTGACGTTGCTTTGATAGGTCTCGTGTTGGTACATTGTGCTATGGAAAAAGTTTGGCTTATTAGAGAAAGGTTGAAAATGGCGCAAAGTCGACAAAAGTACTATGCCGATGTTAAAAGAAGAGACCTTGAGTTTGAGGTTAATGATTGGGTCTACTTGAAAATTTCACCCATGAATGGTGTAATGATATTTGGAATGAAACGTAAGCTTAGTTCTCGTTACGTGGGCCCATATCAAATTTTGAGGTGTGTTGGTAAGGTTTCTTATGAACTTGAATTGCCTAATAACTTGGCATTGGTGCATCCGGTTTTCCATGTCTCTTTGTGAAAAAGTGTGTTGGTGATATGACATTTATAGTGCCATTAGAGAGTTTTGGCATAAAAGATAGCTTTTCTTAAGAGGAAGATCTGGTTGAGATTTTAGACCGGCAAGTTCGAAAGTTGAGAAATAAAGAAGTTGCTTCACTAAAGGTTCTTTGAAGGAATCAGATAGTTGAGGGTTCTACTAGGGAGGCTGAGGCCGATATGATATCCTGTTATCCTCATCTCTTTCCCTCTGTACCTACTCTAGCTGGAGGTATTTTGTTCCTTATGGCTTACTCTTTTGGTGTCATGTGTCTGAGATATTCCTATGATTTCCTCATTTATACATTCTTAATAAAAATCTTGATTTTTTAGAAAAATGAGTTAAGTTGATTGATTTATTTATGGTTATGTGCATTTGAGTATGAGTTGTATATAGACCATATGAAATGATGTTTTGAACATGATTTAGCTTGGAGTTGAAGTTTCCTCCTCGGGTATGTGCATTTTTGTGATTATATGCATGTTGGGCTGTTATGTTTGAATTCCTATATTCTTTATAATGTTTAAATCTCATTCATGGATGAATGTTCCCTAGGGGGAGATATTGTAACACCTCGGATTTGAGAAAGACTAGAAAGGAGTCAAGTGGGCAACTCACAAGCCCTAAAGTGGACCATGGAACCTTCCACAGAGCTCTAGATGGACTGTTAAGGGGATCATGGTCTATTATTGGTTTTGTGGTAAGTCCCCAAGACCTGCCCTGCAGGTTTCCCTCTCACAGAGGCCTAAATGGTCCGTGTTGAGGATGACGGGCCATCAAAGAGGTCGTCAAGTGGGTCATCAGAATGGGGCCTTCTCCCTTGACGGGACGTGAAGGCCTCTGTGAAGTGGTACAGGAAGGTCCATCAGGCAAAAACTGTTCACGACCCGTTAAACAGGTCATGGTGCCCAAGATAGGCCGTGAAGGCTTCCATGTAGTGATTGTGTCAGCTTTAATTCAAGGGTTTTTTGGTCTTTTCCTTATTAATTTAATTCAATACCATGTTGTTTTAACCATTACCCAAATCCTTATATACATATTTTTACCCCCAAAATCACCCAATTTAAGTTATTCTCTCAATTTCCGAAAGGAAGAACAAGTTCATCCTCCCCAAATATATCTCTCTCTAGAAGAAGAAGGAGTCAACTTAGGGTTTCAAGATCAAGTCTCCAATCCTCCATTGCTTGTGGGCTTTGTAATATTTGGGTACATCCTACGCTTTTTCATCTTTCAAATTCTTAGATGATTATTAAAGATTCAAACTATGTGAATCGAATTATGATTAGCTAAATCTCTTCATTCTAGGGCTTTGTCTAAAAATGATTATTTATGTATTTAATATATGGATGAAGTTTGTTATAACAAAAAAATTGCTCTAATGTTCATTAATTACCATTTTGATTTCTGATCAGCATTAGAATAAACTTACTGCCTTTTCTTGAACGCGGGAGAGGAATAGAAAGATAGAACGTGCAAAATAAGAAGGATGATCTTTCTTTGTACAAAACATGGATCGATTTGTATCTAGGATATGAATATACCTAGTTACCGTGCTTGGTTACGAAACAACAAGAAAACCTAATGCTCCATGGTTTATTCAATCTATCCCCACTCAATAGTGTAGTTAGATTATCAATTATGGTAAGTGATAAGAGGTTGGGAGATCATAGTCATATTATTAACATTGTAAATTAGTAATTTGATAACCATTTGGAGTCTATTGAAGAGACACTATGTGCAATTTGGGCTCATTCATGAAGTGAGGCATAAGAAATTAAAATTTGGGCTCATTCATGAACTTCAAAATATGCACACATGTCACTAGTTTTGAGCCCATATATATATATATATATATGTGTGTGTGTATTTACATAATCATATTTATTTTTCCTCACCTCTTTATTTCTCAAACTTGAGTGTGTGTTGTAGTTTTTCCGAGTTATAGAGTAGGGAAAGAGAAGATAGGATATGAATCAAAGAAAAAAATGAATTGAAAGAAGATTTTACTCCTAGATCTAAATCATTAATTTAACTCCACTTTTTTTGTTGATAGATCTTTTGAGACTTTTGTTTCTTTTTCATCAGAGAACCTGAAAAGGTGAGTTCTTTTATAGAATGTTTTTTTTAAAAGAAGAAAAAAATTATCTAAAAGGGGCTCCCAGCTTCGATATTAATTTTTTTTAAAAAACATTCTATAAAAGAACTTACCTTTTGAGGTTTTCCGATGAAAAAGAACATTCTATAAAAGAACTCACCTTTTCAGGTTCTCTGATGAAAAAGAAACAAAAGTCTCAAAAGATCTATCAACAAAAAAAGTGGAGTTAAATTAATGATTTAGATCTAGGAGTAAAATCTTCTTTCAATTCATTTTTTTCCTCTTTTCATATCTTTCCTTCTCTTTCCCTACTCTTGGACTTTGAAAAACTACAACACACACTCAAGTTTGAGAAAGAAAGAGGTGAGGCAAAAAAAATTAAGATTATGTAAATACACAAACACACACACACATTATAGGTTAAATGCTATAAATTGCGCTCACACACACTCATATATATATACATACATACATATATATATACATATATACATACATATATACATACTGCATATACATATATATATATATACATATATATATATATATGGGCTCAAAATTAGTGACATGTGTGCACATTTTGAAGTTCATAAATGAGCCCAAATTTTAATTTCATATGCCTCAGTTCATGAATGAGCCCAAATTGGACATAGAGTCTCCTCAGTAAACTCCAAATGGTTATCAAATTACTTATTTACAAGGTTAATAATATGATTATGACTTCAAATCGCCTAATTATGAGCATAATTGAGCAAGTTTCTATTTGAACTTTGGGAACTAAGTTGTGTCGCGACTGGTCGTTAGATAAGACTAGTATAATCTCTTTTTGGCAAATGCGGAGGGGACCTGCAAACGTGGTGAAGGCCTCGCGATCACGGCCAAGAGGAAACTGGGGCACTATGATAGCTGCAGGGACCCCGCTAATGTGATCCCCACGAATATAGCCATCTGGCTGCGTGGGCTCTATGAACGCGGCGTAGGGTTTGCGAATGCGTATGCCATTTTGAATTGCACTAGCTCATGCATATAATCTGGTTTTTGGTAAGTACAAATCTCCTATGGGGTATTCTGAATTCATACAGAATTTCGTGCATACGAACGACATATGCAACCCTACCAAATTCAATATTACGGACTCAATGGAGCAGCCAAAATTTCCATATAAGGTTATCTCGATAAAAAGTGGATCCCACTCCAAAATCCATTTAAGGCAAAAATCTAGAGAGGTATTGTGAATTAGCCTAGAAGCCTCGGGATTTCAACGAAGGGTGTTTCTAGACCAAACACAACATTCTAGAGCCAACCACACAGACAAAATTCTCATCCAAGATCATTTACTTAGAATATTGACTAAACTCAAACTTAGACTTTAACTTGGAAGTTAAACGCATAATCACATAGAGTTGCAGTAAAAGCCTCGAGAGTCGTGTCGAACATGCTACTAGCCTAAAATAACCATTCCAGAGCTGATCGAATCATCAAAATTGGAATCTAAGGTCTTCTTCCCGAACCTTTGATAAAATGACCATTCAAGGTTCAAAAATTACAATACTTAGAAACTCGCACAAAAACCAAACAAACGACTAGGTGACCAAACTATCAGTCCCAACCAGTCATAAATGAATTGAGGTCAACATAGGAATTCTCTAAACAAAGAACAGAAGGCATAAATATAGAAATGACTTGGAGGGTCATTACAACTAAGTTGCAAACTAGGTTTCCCTTCACACAACAAACCCAATCAAAGGCTAATGATCATCCCAATTACCCTTAAGGTTAATCATGCAAGCTCTAAAAATATCTTCTGATGTTTGAATAATACACTCCACTTGCCTATCAATTTGAGGATGAAAGGTTGTACTAAGCTTAACCCGGCTACTAAGACCTTTTTGGATAGACTTTCAAAATTGAGAAATGAATTGGGTACCACGATCAGAGATAATGGATAGGGGCATTCCATGCAACCTAACCATCTCCCTAAGATACAACTTAGCATAATCTTCTGCCGAATAAGAAATCTTGACAGGAATGAAATGATCCGACTTCTTCATAAGATCTACAATAACTGAAATCAAGTAATGTTGTCGCTGGGTGTGCGGTAAACCAACAATAAAGTTCATATTGAAATCTTCTCACTTCCAAGTAGGAATACTAATAGCTTGGGACAAACCTCTTAGTTTTTTATGTTTCACTTTCACTTGTTGAAAATTAGGACACTTGGCCACAAATTCCCCAATATTGTAACACCTCAGAATCACACTTAGACTTTGTAGTAGAAAAAAATGAAAAATACAGAAAATTGGTGAACCACGACAGGGTTCATGGATCGTGAAAGGAACCACGGTCCGTCGACCTACTCGTGGTTCAGCACCAACCCAAAAGAGGTGGACCACGGGACCCTTCACGGGCCGTGGACCACCCTACGAACTATGGAGAGGCTCGTGCAAGCCACGAAGAACCAACCCAAGCTCAGGTCTCAGACCACGGAGCCCACAACGGGTCGTGGTCTTGATGACGGGATGTGTGATGGTCCATAGTACTGAGTCAATAGACCCCTAGCCTAAATGAAGGACCACAGGGACCTTCACGGTCCATGGTCCTCCACACGGTCCGTGGGAGGGCTTGTGATAAGGACCCAGTGGTCACTGACCAGCAAATCACGACCCACTTGATGGGTCGTGGTCCCTTCAATGGTCAATCATTAGGTCTGTGGAAGGCCCTCATCAGGTTTTTAAGTGGGGTCATTTTGATCTTTTCCCCTATGCGTTGGACACCTAAACTACGTCATTTAACGCCTAAACTACATAGTTTTGGTTAGTTTAAGCCTAGTAACTTAGTCAGAACTTACTCTAAGTGATTCATTCACCAAAATCATTCAAACATAGAGCAAAATGAGGAGAAATAGGTGCCAGTTTTCCCAAGAACAACCAGCAGGCTTCCTTCTAGTTTCAGCCTCAAAATCGAAAGATTTCTCTGTAAAATTTGTCACCAGGTATGTGGGATTTCACTAGTGGGTTCCTTTAATCCACTAGGTCCCTAGAATTTAGTCAGAGATTCCCTACATTGGGCATATACCCCTGGCAAGGTATATTGGGCATATACATCGGACTCCGCGTTTAGCTCACGTGGTTTTATGTCGGTTAGTAATAGCTCCCACCGTCAGACTCTAGCGCATTTGACCAGGTTTTCAGTTATATTTCAGCATTCAGTCTCAGCATGTTATGTACTTGGTCATTGCATTCAGTTCAGTTCTTTTCAGTATATATCAGTATTTTCATCATGATCAGATTATATCATTGCTCAGTATGCTTTGTTCAGTTTATATATTTTGTTCAGATTCTATCTTATCATGCATGCTCAGTACCTTCCAAGTACTGACGCATACTCTGCGCTACATCTTTTCATGATGTAGGCTCAAGTCATCAACATTCAGATCACGCGTAGATCGGTTCCCTATCCCTACTCAGCAACATCAGTAGTGAGTCCTCATACTTCGAGGACAATAGACATGTTTTCCATTTCAGTCTTTTATTTCAGTTTCAGTTTTGCTAGGGTTAGCTAGGATATGTCCCAACAAGTCTAGTCAGTTAGAGGCGTTTTCAGACATAGTTTTAGATTTGGCTTTAGCATTTGAGTGATTGTTCAGTATCATTAAAATCTTATTCAGTATATATATATATTCAAACCAATTTTGGGTATTCCCCACTGTTAGTTATATCATGTTTTAAGCTTCCGCATAGTATCGTTTGTTCAGTGTGTTAGTATGCTTATGATATGCCAACTAAGGGTTACCTTGTGGTCACTCCTGATTCTAGGTCCCGTATTTAGGTTAAGGGGGTAGCCTCAGGGCGTGACAAATATCCTTGTTTATCCCATTCAACCAATAGAACTCTCGCAAGTCAAGGTACATCTTAGTGGCTTCTGGGTGAATGAAATATCGAGACCTATGGGCTTTTAATAAGATTTCCTCTCTCAAGTCATCAACATTGGGAACACACAAATGACCTTAATATCGAACCACACCATCTCCCCTTCGGGAGAAAGCCTCAACAGACCTTTTAAGAACTTCTTCCTTTAATTCAACCAAAATCAGATCAAGACATTGCTTGGCTTTCATATCCGACACAAAGTATGATTTTGAACCATAATGAACAATAACACCACCTTCATTAGAATCAACCAACCGAACACCCAATCGGGCCAATATATGAACATCACAAACCAATTCCTTTTTATCTTCCTTACCATGAGCAACACTATCCACTGATAGTTGACTTAGAGCATCCACCAACAGATTTGCCTTACCGGCGTGATAGAGAACACTCATGTTATAATACTTTAGCAACTCAAGCCACCTCCTTTGGCAAAGATTTAGATCTTTTTGCTTGAACACTTAATGCAAACTTTTGTGGTTGGTGAAAAAATCAACATGGATATAATACAAATAATGTCTCCAAATCTTTAAGATGAAAACAATTGTCGCTAGCTCTAAATCATGGATAGGATAGTTCTTTTCATGAACTTTATGTTGCCTTGAAGCATAAGCAATAACCTTCCCATTTTGTATAAGAACACACCCTAATCCAATCCTTGAAGTATCACAATATACAACAATCCCATCGGACCCTTCTGGTAAAGTCAACACTAGAGCGGAGGTAAGTCAATATTTCAATTCTTGGAAACTCTTCTCACACGCTTCTAGCCATAAGAACTTCACCTTCTTTTGGGTCAATAAATTCAATGGTGTAACACCTCAGAACTCAGACTTAGAAAATGCAGCAGAAAACACCTGAACCAGTGAACCACGACAGGGTTCACGGACCGTGATAGGGTCCATAGTCCATTGACGTGCCCGTGAACTTCAGTTCACCCCAGCAGAGGTGGACCATGGGACCCTTCACAGGCCGTGGACCACCTCACCGGCCGTACAAGTGCCCGTAGTGGGGAGTTAGAATCCCTCAGGCCTGACATCAGACCACGGAGCCCTTCATGGGCCGTGGTCTTGACGACGGTCCGTGCGAGGGTCCGTAGACCTGAGCCTGCAGTCCACCAACCCAAGTGTAGAACCACGTCGACTTTCAAAGTCCGTGGTCCTTCACACTGGCCGTGGTAGGGCTCGTGGTCGAGGACCCTAGAACCAGTGGCTACTGGACCAAGGACCATGGTCAGCTTCACGGTCTGTGGTCCCTTTGATAGCTCGTCATAGGGGCCGTGGTCAGCCCGTCAGATCCTTAAGTCAGGGGTCGTTTGGTCTTTTCCCCTATGCGTTGGACACCTCAACTACGTGGATTTGGTTAGTTTTAGCCTAGTAAATAAATTAGAATTTAACCTATTCAATTATTCACCTTAGTTAAGCGAAAATTAGAGGAGAATAGTCGAGCAGCCCTCTCCAAGAAACAGAGCAAGTTTCATCGGTTCCAACCCCAAAATCGAAAGATTTCTCCTTGGAATTCGTCACTAGGTATGTGGGATTTCACTAGTGGGTTCCTTTCACCCATTGGGTCCCTACATTTCAGTCAGAATCTTGATTCTCTTAATATTAGCTAGACCTAGGGTTTCATATTGGGTTTTAGCTGTTCGAATTACCCAAATCAGATTTATCATATTCTACTTAGTTTCTTATAGGATATTGATGTTTGCATAATCAAGACACAACTTCCGATGCAAGTGTCTACGATCGTACAATAGTTTAGTAACCTAACCAAGGGTTGAGATCGTTCCCAAGGAAGTGCTTTTGACAATTAATAGAAAAATAAAATTTAGTTCTAACTAGTCGTAGCTAAAGACATTAACGATTAAAAATATTGTAAATTAAAGGGGGACACAAGAGTGTCAATTAACAATGGGGTTTTGTCACAAGTAAGGTGAAAACAACAAAATAAACAAGGATTTCTAAGTAATGAGAGGGGATCCTTAGGATGTGATGGGAATACGGGTTAAGCTAGATTATTGGGTACATGCTTTCGATAGAATATTCATAGAGTAATTGTGACTAGGATAAACTTTAAGGGGGATAAGCTCTCTCTCGAGCAACTTACCCCGTTTCAAATGCGTTCCTCTCGGACACCCACTTGCCGCATGAAAACCAGCCTACACCTTAACCCCCTCGTTCTCTAGAGATGGGTGTATGGGAATGATACTAGGATTCACTCTCTCGAGTTGAACCTCATGTCGCCCCACTCCCACCGGCCATCAATTTAGTAGTTTTATTTTTACGACCTCTCTCTCGAGCAAGCCGAAAACACATAAATAAACTTGTATTTGCAACTACAAATTCATTAAATTAATCCACAACTACTTTAAAAAATCACAATTAAACTACGATTAAACTATCAGCAAGCAAGACCAAACAATTATCTTAACCTATATTCGCTAAATCACACCCCAAGAATTGGGGTTTTTAGCCACACATATATAAGAAATAGAAATTTATACCAAATTGAGCTCGCATTCAACTGGGTATGAAGATTTACATCTTGATACAGGCCAAAATTTAAGAATCCAAGAGACCCAAATCCAAATCTTGAAAATCAAACCCTTTGGATCTTCAAGTCTTCAGAACCCTCTCAAACTTAGAGCAAAAATATCAAAAATTACTATTCTATATGAAAATTATAATAATTGTTCCACTCTTAAAACTACAACTCTAACTAGTATTTATAGTTTTCACAGATTTGTGCTGCAGCGGATCATTTGGCGTCGTTAGTCGGACTTGCCGATCAACTCGGCAATTCGCCTTTTGGTGTAGTTCATCGCCGTCTTGCATCAGCCTTCAACATCATCGTGTTGTGGGTCATTGGGCAACATGGTACTTCTTCGAGAAACTTCTCGGCTATGCGCCGACTGCTCCGTTTTTCCGCCAACTTGATCCTTTCTTTCAGGGCTCAGCACACTGGAACAAAAGGCAAAGTAAGACCCTTCGGTGACTCGCCTAGTGGACTCGGCGAACCTCAGGCTTTCATTTCTTCGTTCTTATCAGCCTTCTGTTCATTTTTGCAACATAGTGTCCATGCTTTCCTTAAAACTTCAAATACCTAAAACTTAAGGGTTTTCATCAGATATTGAGATGAAATAAGCATTTGAGGACACAATTTCTATTAAAATATAGCCCTAAATGAGTCCAATTTGTGGACTTATTAGATATTCAGAACCCTAGTTGTATGGATTCGTTTAGTTCATGAATTATAAATGCTAGGTCAGATTATTCAGATTTACATGCTTCTGTTTATGAATGTCACATTATCAGTCATAATTGTTGCATTCTCAGAGCCTTCATGTCAGTGATCGAGTTATCCAGTATTAAAGAAATTCAGTTATTATTTGTTGATTACATAATCAATTGGGAATAGCTTAATACCGAGTGGACTAGGGTTCAACGTACCCTAATATTCCCAGAACTATGTGCCCCGTAGGTTGTAAGTCCCCTTTGTGGGCATCAATTTAGTGATCACGCAAGTCATGTGGTTTTATGTCGATTATTTGTAGCTCCCACAGTCCAGTCAGATTCTATTGCATTGACCATGTTATCAGTTACAGTCAGATTTCAGTCTCAGCATGTTATAAACTTAGTCATTGCATTCAGTCATTTCATGTTCAGTATTCTTAGTTTTGTATGATGTTTATTTCATATCATTGCTCAGTTATATGTTTATTCAGTTATGATTATTTTTCAGCTTTACTCTATCCTGCATACTCAGTACCTTTCAAGTACTGACGCATACTCTGCGCTACATCTTCTTGTGATGTAGGTTTAGGTTCTCAGATTCGAGATCACACATATATCAGTTACCAATCTTCAGTTCAGCAACATCAATGGTGAGTTCTCATTCTTCAAGGATGGTTGACATAATTGTCTTTCTTTACTTTTAGTTTTAGTTTCAGTTTTGCTAGATTTAGCTGGGGCATGTCCCAACACTTCTACTCAGGTAGAGGCTATTTTCAGACATATTTAGATTCAGCTATAGTATTAGAGTTTGACTTTTCTATTGTTGTTTAAACTCTCAGTTTCCATATATTCATATTTAGTATATGGGTATTCCCCATCATTTCACATTATCTCATGATTTAGCTTCCATACAGTATTTCCTTACTTCAGTTTATTTAGTATGCTTATGATATGCCAGTAGGGTTAGCTTGGGGTCACTCGTGATCCTAGGTCCCGTGTCCACGTCCTGGTGGTAGCTTCGGGGCGTGACAAACTAGGTATCAGAGCACTAGGTTTAAGAGTTCTAGAATGTCTAAAATGTCGTACTAAGTAGAGTCCTTTGCATGGGTGTGAAGTGCATCACATCTAATGAGAAGGAGGCTACGAAGTATTTTAGGAAAACTTCATTTTCTTGTTACTCTAATTGTGCGTAAGGTATGATCTGATTCCTCGTTCTAATCTTTCATTATGCTCTTAAGATCATGCTTCCTCACAAAGCTCATGGAAGGAATGTGAATACACAAAATACTAACGTAGATCCTCTAGTCCCAGATCAAGAAAAGTTTTGAATGCTGAATTTTGAAAAGCCATTCAGCTTTTGCTCAGAGTGTGACTAACCAGAACAACCAGCAGGCTCCAGTTCCTGCAAATGCTAGTGGTAGATCAATGGCAGCTAGGGTTGTTATTTTTTTAGGATGAATCCGCCTGAGTTCTTAGGATCTCAAGTTCGTGAGGACCCACAGAACTTCATTGATGAGGTTAAGAAAATATTTGGAGTGATGCAAGTGACTAGTAATGGTAGGGTTGAGTTGGTATCCTACCACCTTAAGGATGTGGCTCACTTATGGTACACTCAGTGGAAAGACAACATGGGCTACTTTGTCTTTTGTAACTCCTTTTATAGTTGTAAACTTCGGTGTTAGTCCAGAAACTCTTTGAGAACCCTTCTCAGTCTCTACTCCAGTCGGTGACCTAGTTATAGCTAGATGGGTATACATAAATTATCCTGGCACAGTCTTTCAGAAAGTCACCTCAGCAGATCTTGTAGAGTTAGAAATGGTAGACTTTGATATTATTCTAGGCATGGATTAGTTACATTCATGTTATGCCTCAGTCGATTGTAGAACTAGATTCATTCATTTTTCAGTTTCTAGACGAGCCAATCTTAGAATGGAAGGGTAGTAGCTTAGCGCCAATGGGTCGATTCATTTCTTACCTTAAGGCTAGAAAGATGATTTCTGAGGGGTATCTCTATCATCTAGTTCGGATTAAGGATTCTAGCTATGAAACCCCAAATTTTTTTAGTCAATTCAAGTAGTCAATGAGTTCCCAGAAGTATTTCCAAAAGATCTTCCCGGAGTTCCTTCTGAAAGGGAAATCGACTTTGGAATTGATCTCCTTCCAAATACCCAGCCTATTTTTATTCCTCCTTACAAAATGGCTCTAGCTGAGCTTAAGGAATTGAAAGAGAAGTTGAAAGACCTTCTAGATAAGGGCTTCATTAGACCTAGTATTTCCCCATAGGGTGCACCAATATTGTTCATGAAAAAGAAAGATAGTTCTCTTAGAATGTGCATTGACTATAGATAGTTGAGCAAGGTCGCAATCAAGAATAAGTACCCCATCCCCAGGATTGATGACTTGTTTGACCAACTTTAGGCCGCTAGTCATTTCTCAAAGATAGACCTCAGATCCGGTTATCATCAGCTCAGATTCAGAGATATTGACATCCCAAAAACAGCCTTTAGAACTCGGTATGGTAATTTTGAATTCATAGTTATGTCATTTGGACTAACCAATGCTCCTGCAGCTTTCATGGATTTGATAAACAGAGTATTCAAGCAGTATTTGAACTTGTTTTTTATCGTCTTTATTGATGATATCCTCATTTACTCTAGGAATGAGGAAGAATGCGAATCATTTAAGAGTTGTCCTGCAAACTCTCAAAGGTCACCAGTTATTCGCTAAGTTTAGCAAATGTGAGTTTTGTTTGAAATTTGTTGCTCTCCATGGTCATATTGTGTCTAGCGAAGGGATTCGAGTGGATTCTCAGAAAATAGAAACAGTGAAATAATGGCCCATACCTACCTCTCATATAGTTATCAAAAGTTTCTT
Organism: Solanum tuberosum; assembly: GCF_000226075.1. NCBI lineage: Eukaryota > Viridiplantae > Streptophyta > Magnoliopsida > Solanales > Solanaceae > Solanum > Solanum tuberosum. The sequence continues at coordinate 2,774,674 of NW_006238937.1, read as the reverse complement.
GGGTCTAGCGGGTTATTACAGAAGGTTCATGGAAGGATTTTAATCCATAGCCTCTCCATTGACTATGTTGACTCAGAAAAAGGTCAAATTTCAGTGGTCATATGATTGTGAGAAAAGCTTCGAGGAACTGAAAACTAGGTTGACTACATCTCCTGTTTTGACTCTAACAAAGGGTTCAGACGGTTATGTGATCTATTGTGATGCATCCAAAGTCAGCCTAGATTGTTTGTTGATGTAACAACGTAAGGTAATATTTTATTCTTCTAGACAGCTTAAGGTGCATAAGAAGAACTATCCAACTCATGACCTCGAGCTTGCAGCAGTGGTGTTTGCACTTAAGATTTGGAGACATTACTTGTATGGTGTTCATGTAGATGTGTTCACAAACCATAAGAGCCTTCAGTATCTGTTCACCTAGAGAGAGTTGAATCTTCGCCAGAGGAGATGTCTTGAGTTCCTCAAAGAGTATGATATGAGTGTGTATTACCATCCTGGTAAGGCTAATATATTAGCAGATGCTCTTAGTAGACTATCTATGGGTAGTATATGTCACGATCCAGGGGTACCCCCTAGACGTAACATGGCATACTTGACCCCCTAGAGGGGTCGAATACAATCCCTTAGCATAATCATAACATAAGATCATAGTAAGTATGGGAAAATTTAAAACTTCTTTAAAACCATACAATAGAAAACATTTTCTTAAGCAAGCGGAAGTCTTTACTACAACTTTGTCTCAATCCATCTAATAAATTCTTGAATAAAAGTCTTGGGACGCAGCCCATACAAAATCTAAAACATAAACAAATGACATAAGATAACAATGGGTTCGTCCTCAAAGCTATGAGGACTTCCCAATTCTTCAAGTCTTCTTGCCACTTAGAAACCTAGCCTTCAAGCAACTCAATCTCCGGAACCCTACATTTGATTAGAATGTAGGCAATATGCGTTAGTACAAAATGTACCAAGTATGATAGCTAGCACAACACTATAAAAGCATTTCAAAATGGTTAGTCAACATGAGACATAAACATAAGAGATAATAACATAATCATTGCATAATCTCCAACATAAGCATCATATAATCATAATTCAACATAAGACATAGTTAATGAGCATAGGAGATAAGTCATATTCATATAAGCATAATTGACTCTTAGTCATCTATACCATAATAGTACCATTCTAAAGTAACCTCAAAAGCATACTTGTGCAAAGCAAGAATAGCATCCCATAATACCATCCAAGCCAAGTACCCCTTTTTAGTCATCCTAATCATAGTCTATATACATGGTCAACTCTTAATTATTTACCATAAAGGTATCATATTCCTAAGTAACCTCAAGACACACTTGTGCGATGCATGAAAGGCATTCCATAATACCATTCACACTAACTATCACCTTGAAGTCAACATAGTCATACTTACCCTCTTTTAGTCTCACTCTCTAGCTTACTTCATATGGACAAGGGAACTACCATCCTAAGTCAAACATATCATGGAAGGACAATATAGCACAACCCTATCTTGAAATACATCACTCATACGAACTCTTTCCTGAATGACCCTAAGTCATACTAGTGCAATGCACGAATAGCACCCCATAATACTATGCATGCTAAGTACTACTTTTATTTCCTCATACTAATACTTCATGATTTGGAACCTAGTTCCTCTCTTTAACTTCAGAACACTATGAGTTACTCTCTTAAGCATATCTTAGTTCATTACTAGATTGAACCCTATGAGATAATTCTTTTAGCATGTCTAGGGTCATCATCTACATGGACACTATGAGATACTACTTTAAGAATGTCTAAGTCCATTCATACTCTTGAACACTATGACGTACTTCATTAAGTGAGTCATAGTTCAATTATGCTTTAGAACACTATGAGATGCCTCTTCAAGCATGTCTATTTTCATTGGATATGGAGATTACTACTAGAAACTTTAACTCAACTATGTGAAGGCTTCCATCTCATGAGACCTATCTTTGGGAAAACCCACACTCTACTACATAAGAGTTCCCCCTTTAACTTGGATAATCCTCATATCAACTAGGTGTGGTTCTCCTTTAAACTTGGAACCCGGACCCTTTCTTGTGTGACACTCCATCTCATTGTCAATATCCACTCGGAGCAAAGCATACACCCCAAGGTTTACTTCTTAAGCCTTGCTTAACATTCATATCTCATGGAAGGATGTCCTTGACAACCAATCCATGTTCAAGTCATTCTATCACTTCATACTTTCAAGAATTCATAAATTAGATTAGGTGAGTATAGGCCTTTCGCCACAAATCCACCTACTAGCCTTCTATTCATCACAATGACTCTACTCTCAAAGATCTAATGATTCAATATTCATGACTAGAATCCTTACTCTCAAACCTTTACTTCATTCTATCATCATTCATATCTAGGTTACAAGACACTCAAGTCATAAGATTCATCATTAGGAAATTCTAGTTGTATTCCTCCTTATCAAGAGACTCTAGGCATAATTCATCAAGTAAGATCAATATCAAGCATTACTACTCAAGAAACATCCTATTCACATTATTCTAAATCAATTCATGCATATAGGTCCTAGGCCTAGACAATTACTAGTCAACATATTAATTCTAGATGATCACCTTCATCAATTAGACTAGGGTAATCATGGAAATCATATAAATTCATCATAATATCATGAATTAACACTAAATTAATCATACATAAGTATTATCGAACCAATTAGAGTCATACCGAACTATACCCATACATTGGAAGAAACCCTAGCTTAGATTGGGGTTCTTCTTCACAAAGTTGGGGAAACTTCTAGTCGACCCTATGGGTGGAAGAACCCATAGATGAAAAGCTAAACATACCTTTAATCAAAGCCCTAGCACAAGCTCTCAACAATGGACTTTGTTCTTTACCCAAGCTTCAAGCTCTATCTTCTTCTTCAATAAGGGTTTCCTAGAGAGAGAAATATTCTTTGGAGAGGATGAAGTTGGGTTTTCTTTGGATTCAAGGGAGAATAACTTAATTGAGGTAAAATTTAGGTCTAATAGGTTTATATACTTGCTATCAAGGGAATAAAATAATGTAGGGTCAACTTTGGAAAAGAACTAAGACCCCTTAAAGTTTCAACTAAAAACTTGCTAGCCTTCACGACTTGGCTCTCCCTTTGCCCCTCATGGCTCGGCAAGGGCACTAGGCGACTCGCCATGTCGACCCTTGGCTCGCCCAATTTTCCAGTGTGCTCCCAAAAAGGGAAGATTACTTGGGCGATGGAGGGGGAAGCTTGGCGATTCGCCAATCCAATCGGCAATCCCCGACTTGGCACGCCCAAAATTCCAAAACCTTGGCCAAAGGGACAGCCCACTAGGCGACCCCAAGTGCACCTTGGCACCTCGCAAAGTCACTTGGGTGATCGTGCTGCCCCATCTCCAACCAGGCCCAAAGAAGAACAAGTTCTCCTTCACTCTTCCTAGCTAACTTAGGCCCTTGCCCACTCCCTAGGCTTGACAACACCTTATGCTAAGACTTAGGTTAGTCTATAAGAGTACGGGGTGTAAGACGTGCCTTGACGTTCAACCACTAAACCCCTCATTCTATGCACGGGAAGTCTTATATATGACTTAAACCCTCATACCAAACCTTAGAACCCTAACTTAAGTCCCTAGTTTAGTCTACTAGTTTTCGGGGCGTTACAATAACTCCCCCTTGGGAACATTCATCCTCGAATAACGATTCTAAACACTCCTTAAAGGAAATGACCCTAGACTAGCAGCCCATCATGCATGCAACATATCTAATGCACATAAACAAGGAGGTAAACTTCAACTCCCATTAAACATCCTCAAAGCAACAAAAGGAAGTAAAAAGTTCATCAAACAACCTATTTATGCAAGACATTCTCATAACTATTTATATTCAAGGAGGAACTACCATCTCCTAATAATATCATGCTCAACATACTCTCATGGAGCCAATGCGCATTTTACCCTAAAAAGCACTCATTTCAAGGAAGGATCTTTCAACTCCAAAACTAAAACATGCTCATATAATCATCTCATGAAGTCTATATGCAACTCTAGTCAATGCACTACAACATGAGGAAAACAATGCATATAAGTCATTTCTAACAAGACGTAAGTATTTTCATGAACAGACATATAGGGAAATCATACCAACACATAATTATATAATCACCTCATTTGATAGGCACACTATCTCCTCCTTAGGAGTAAGCCTACACGTGTTATTCTAAACAACATTCATAACAAGTCACAAAAGACAAGAAATCCAGATATTTACTAAAGCATAAAAACACATACCGGAAGGGATATGAGGAGATCACTCTTGATCTTCTCTAGATTGGAGAGCATAAAACCTATTCTTCTTTTGAGGCTCATCATCAACACCACTAGAGTAAACTTTCTTACCCTCTCTTCCTTTAGACTTAAGAAACGGGCAATCTATCACTTTGTGCCCATCATTTCCACACCCATAGCAACCATCCATGTTGTCTTGGCACTTACCATAGTGACTTCTTCCAGATACGGTGCAAGTAGGCTTAGGAAATGGAGAGTCTTGGCCGAAATACTTTTGTCTAGGCTTTGACCTACCTCGCTCATCGGGCATAGCATTGGGAAACTTCCCATCATCCGTTCTAGCTCTTTTACCCTCCCTATTCATTTTCTTAAGCTTTTGCTCCTCAAATTGTTGAGCATGCACCATGAGACGGGAAATATTCATACTAGGGATAAGCATTGCCGAACGACATTTATTGACCACTAATTCGGACACTCTCATCACAAACTTATTCATCTTTGCCCTTGAATCCCCCAATATGGTTGGAGCATATATATTTGAATAGTTGGGTGAACTTGAGAGCATACTCCTTCACACTCATATCTCCTTGACGAAAGTTAATGAATTCTTTCATCTTTCGTTCCCTCAACTCTAGGGGAAAGAACTTATCTAGGAATGCTTCTTTGAACCCTTCCCACTCTATTAGGCCCGCTTCTATCGGCATACTATATTTCCATTGTTCATACCAAACTAGTGATATGTCCCTCAATCGATAATTGGCTAGTTCCGCTTTCTCTACCGTAGTCAAGCCCATGATGGCAAGCACCTTATACACCTCAGCTATAAAAACTTGAGGATCTTCTTCCATCTTGGAGCCATAAAACTCAGAAGGATTCATCCTCAAAAACTCCCTTACTCTAGAAGCACCCATCCCCCTTATTAGGTTTGCCAAATCCACAACATCTCTATTGGCTTGCGCTGTCAAGGCTTGAACCAATAATTGCATAGAATCCCTAAACTCCGATAGGGTGGCATTCCCAATTGGAGGGTCATTTGGAACTTGTGGAAGAGCTTGGGTTAGGGAGTTATGGAGGAACCTCTTGTTCTCCACTGTCTTCATCTTTTCTCCTAGCATTAGGACTAGTATTTTTCATAACCGGAAAAACCATAGGGAAAAGGTTACAAAAAAGACCTACTATATCTAAACTCTATAGCACGACTTAGAGAGTGCAGAAGTGAGATTTCCTAAGCATCCAATAGCCTCTTATTCATAAATGTGGCGCGCTTCACATTTATGAACAAGACTCTACTAGACGTGGTTTGAGACAATCCTAAAACCATTCTAAACCTTGTTCTCTGATTACCAAGTTTGTCACGACCCAGGGGTACCCCATAGACATAACATGGCGTACTTGACCCCCTAAAGGGGTCGCATACAAGCCCTTAGCATAATCATAACATAAGATCATAGAAAGTACTAGAAAATTTAAAACTTCTTTAAAACCATACAATAGAAAACATTTTCATAAGCAAGCGGAAGTCTTTACTACAATTTGTCTCAATCCATCTAATAAACTCTTGAATAAAAGTCTTGGGACGCAGCCCATAAAAAGTCTAAAACATAAAGAAATGACGTAAGAGAACTATGGGTTCGTCCTCGAAGCTATGTGGACTTACCAAATGTTCAACTCTTCTTGCCACTTAGAAACCTAGCCTTCAAGCAACTCAATCTCTGAAACACTACATTTGATTAGAATGTAGGAAATATGCGTTAGTACAAAATGTACCAAGTATGATAGCTAACACAACACCATAAAAGCATCTCAAAATGGTTAGTCAACATGAGACATAAACATAAGAGATAATAACAGAATCATAGCATAATCTCCAACATAAGCATCATATAATCATAATTCAACATAAGACATAGTTAATGAGCTTAGAAGATAAGTCATATTCATATAAGCATAATTCACTCTTAATCATCTATACCATAATAGTACCATTCTCAAGCAACCTCAAAAGCATACATGTGCAAAGCAAGAATAGCATCCCATAAAACCACCCAAGCCAAGTACCCCTTTTTAGTCATATTAATCATAGTCTATATACATGGTCAACTCTTAAGCTTCTTTACCATAAAGGTATCATACTCCTAAGTAACCACAAGACACATTTGTACAATGCATGAAAGGCATCACATATTACTTACCCTCTTTTAGTCTCACTCTTTAGCTTACTTTGTATGGACAAGGGAACTACCATACTTAGTCAAACATATCATGGAAGGACACTATAGCACAAACCTATCTTGAAATACATCACTCATAAGAAATATTTCTTGAATGACACTAAGTCATACTTGTGCAATGCACGAATAGCACCCCATAATACTATGCATGCTATATACTACTTTTAGGTCCTCAAACTAATACTTCTTGATTTGGAACCTAAGTCCTCTTTTCAACTTTAGAACACTATGAGGTACTCTTTTAAGCACATCTTAGTTCATTACTAGATTGAACCCTATAACATACTTCTTTTAGCATGCCTAGGTTTATCATCTACATGGAAACTATGAGATTCTACTTTAAGCATGTCTAAGTTCATCATCTACAAGGAAACTATGAGATACTACTTTAAGCATGTCTAAGTCCATTCATACTCTTGAACACTATGAGGTACTTCATTAAGTAAGTCTTAGTTCAATTACGCGTTAGAAAACTATGAGACTCTTCTTCAAGCATGTCTAAGTTCATTGGATATGGAGATTGCTACTAGAAACCTTAACTCACCTATGTGAAGGGTTCCATCTCATGAGACCTAACTTTGGGAAAATCCACACTCTACTACATAAGAGTTCCCTCTTTAACTTGGATAGTCCTCACATCAACTGGGTGTTGTTCTCCTTTCAACTTGGAGCCCGGACACTTTCTTGTGTGACACTCCATCTCATTGTCAATATCCACTTGGAGACAAGCATACACCCCAAGGTTTACTTGTTAAGCCTTGCTTAACACTCATATCTCATGGAAGGATGTCCTTGACAACCAATCCATGTTCAATTGATTCTATCACTTCATACTTTCAAGCATTCATAAAGTAGATTTGGTGAGTATAGGCCTTTCACCACAAATCCACCTACTAGCATTATATTCATCACATTGACTCTACTCTCAAAGCCCTAGTGATTCAATATTAATTACTACAAGCCTTACTCTCAAAGCTTTACTTCATTCTATCATCATTCATATCTAGGTTACAAGACACTCAAGTCATAAGATTCATCTTCAAGCAATTCTAGTCATATTCTTCCGTATCAAGAGACTCTAGACATAATTCATCATGTAAGATCAATATCAAGCATTACTACTCAAGAACCATACTATTCACATTATTCTTAATCAATTCATGCATATTGGTCCTAGCCCTAGACAATTACTAGTCAAGGCATTAATTCTAGATCATCACCTTGACCTTCAATTTCACCATCCATGGCCATAACCCACATAAATCATCTTCATCAATTCGACTAGGGTAATCATGGAACTCATATAAATTCATCATAATATCATGAATTAATCATACATAAGTATTATCCAACCAATTGGATTCATACCTAACTATACATACATATTGGAAGAAACCCTAGCTTAGATTAGGGTTCTTCACAAATTTGGGGAAAATTCTAGGGGACTCTATGGGTGGAAGAACCCATAGATGAGAATCTAAATATACCTTTAATCAAAGCCCTAGCACAAGCTCTCAATAATAGACTTTGTTCTTGACCCAAGCTTCAAGCTCTATCTTCTTCTTCAATGGGGGTTTTCTAGAGAGAGAAATATTCTTTGGAGAGGATGAAGTTGGGTTTTCTTTGTATTTTAGGGAGAATGACTTAATTGGGGTAAAACCTAAGTCTAATAGGCTTATATACTTGCTAGGAAGGGAATAAAATAATATAGGGTTAACTTTGGAAAAGAACTAAGACCCTTTAAAGTTTCAACCAAAAACGTGCTAGCCTTCACATCTTGGCTCGCCCTTTGCCCCTCATGGCTCGCCTAGGCGACTCGCCAAGTGGACCGTTGGCTCGCCCAATTTTCCAGTGTGCTCCCAAAAAGGGCAGATCACTTGGGCGATGAAGGGTGCAGCTTGGTGATTCGCCAATCCAACTGGTGAGACTGGTAGAGGAACCAAATCATACCTATTTTTTCTCTATATTTAATTATTTATATATACATGTCTATTAACTTATATTTTTATAATATTATATATATATTATTTAATATTCATTTAAATATTTATCAACCTAAAATATTAATAACTTGTTATTTGTTTAAAAACTTAAAATGTTATGTAAATCATTAACTATTTCCTAACTCAATAACTTATTAAAATGTTGTAAGTATTTTAACTTAGTATAATCGTCACACCCCGAGCCTACACCCTAGATGGGGAGGACACTCGAGAACTATTGATGGCTCCCAAGAGAACCCTTCGTCTGGCTGACTACTTAGAGGAAGATTTGACTCAAGTAAATTAGAAGCTTCAAAGAGAAAAATATAATTCAACTTTCTTAAATACTTATTTAAGAAAAATATAATATCCGCAAAACATTTTAACGAAAATATTTCTGAAAACAACTCAACTCTAGCTATCTATGAAGCCTCTAATTCCACATGGACGTCGGGACAAGACCCTCGACGCCCCAAAGTAAATACTGAAATGAAAAATGGGACCCTCCGAAATGCCAGGAGGACTCACAAAACTCTCAAATGGGAAGTGCAAAGTGATCTTAAGGAAGCACTGATTGATGATCCTGAACAACTATATATGCAATATAAAAAGATGCAGGTCGAATGACATCAATACATTGAATGTACGAGTACGTAATATAGCCAAAGAGAAATGACTAAATGAAAGGAGTGCAATAGATATAAATATATATTCAACTGAATGTAAAAATATAAATGAGTGAAATACTTTATACTTAACAAAAATACTAATCATCTCTGAACTCAACATATTAAGTTATATGATAAAAAGACATTTTTAACTCTATTTGAGAGATTCTCTAACCGAAAACCATTTCTATGAGCAATGTTATGATGCAGTGTCTCACCCACACTTCCATAATTGTTCAATATCTTATCGGGATATAAAACATCTCAACTAAGTGGATCCGCTAAATCTTTAATCGAAACAAAAAATGAGTCATCTAAGAAGTATGATTATTTACCCATGTTGGCTATATGGTTTATGAGGAATGTGAGTTGTCTGGAGTATACTACTCCCAATAAATGTATACTCAAGCTCAAATGTATAAAACATACTCTTTCTCAATTTTAGGTAATTGCTCAAAATATCCTCTTAAAAGAGGTAACTGCTCTGAAATATCTCTGAACTCACTAACTCATTTAGAAATCAGAATTTCTCTTTTCTCAATGTAAAAAGTGATACATTTGGGAATACTTAGTTCCGTAGTACTCTTCCTCAAATCCTATTTAAAACTCTTTCTCAAAACTCATCTTTGCTTTCTTAGAAAATCAGTTTAAGACAAAAATGTTGGCTTTAAAAGATTCTCAAAAATTATAACTCAAAACAAGGTTTATGCTGAAATATAGATAGGAACAAATCAACTCAAGGATCTCAATAACAAAATAGAAAACTTAATAATTAGAAATCAAGAACTAAGAACTCAACGATACTACTCATTTCAAGAATATTCAAAATCAAGGATAAAACCATAGATTACTCTTTTAGCTTTTAGTGAATTTAGATAGATGTAGAGTGTGAGGACGAATTCAGTCCATCACTATGATAGCCATACATACCTGGAAGAACAAAGTTCTTGGTGAAACTCAGAGATTGGCTTGAATCCCCTGGCTTTCTCTTCTTGGATCCTTGATCTAAGACTTGGGAGTGTTAATGAATGTAAAAGAACTGCTTAACACTGTCTAAACCCTTAATTGGGTGAAAAAAGTTTGGGGTTAAGGGTTAGAAGGGATGGGAAAAGACCAAAACACCCTCAATTAAAACTGCTAAAGGTAATCTATGGTTTTGACCTACGGTCCATGGGAATTCCTAAGGCTCGTACTGGTCAATCGTAGGACCACTTACTAGAGCTCAAAATTTGACAACTTCCTACCGGTCCTTCCTACGAATTGTAGAACCTTCTATGGCCTGTTGGACCCTCTCGTAGAACTCAAGTTCAACTCAAAATCTCAATAAGTCTAGATCACTCCTACGAAACCTATCTACGGACTGTAGTAGAATTGACGGCTCGTCCTGTGAATCCGTAGATCAAACTTCAGAAACTCAAAATTTCCTAAACTAAACATAGTTCCTACGACTCCCTCCTACGGCCCGTAGAACCTTCTACAGTACGTAGGTTGGTTCTCTAGAACGAGTTTCTCAGCAACATTTTTTGCAAATTTCTCTTTTTTCAAATTTTGGGGTGTTACAATATCTCCCCCTTAAGAACATTCATTCTTAAATGAGATCATACCAAGCATGAATAGGGTGGGAAATGTTCTAACAACACAACACAATCCATATAATATACAAAAACGCATAACTTAACATACTAAACTGAATGAGTACTTTACAAAAGGTTAGTACCTTAGACTAGGACTGAATCATAGGAAAAGAGATGAGCGTATCTCTTTTTCATATCCTCTTTGGACTTCCATATAGCCTCCTCTACAAACTGATTTCTCCACAAGACTTTGACTGATGCAACCTCTTTGGTTCTCAACTTGTGAATGATTGCACGTATCAGGACAGTTCATCCAATAGTAAGTGCCAACGATCCTTAGTCAGTAATTTAACCCAACTAAGTGAGTTGGGGTCGAATCGCACAGGGAATGGTACGTATTTGAGAATTAATAGAAAAGCCTGGATGTGTTCAAGTCAATCATAGGTAAAAACATTTATGAATAAAATCATGGGTCAAGTTTGGGGTGACATAAGTGTCAAATAACATGGGATTTGGGTTCAACTATCAGCTACAATAGCAAATAACACGAAAATAACAAATATGGAGACGAGTTCTTGGGATGTGATTGAATTATGGGCTAAGGTAGACAAATGGGTGATTGCAATTAATAGTGAATAGTTGTAAATCAGTGAATAAGCTAGACTTTAGTGGAGAGATAAACTTTCTCTCGAACAATTTACCCCGAATCAAATTGGTTTCTCTCGAACACCAATAAGCTGCAATTAAGAACAGACTACGCTTTAGTCCATTCACTCTCTCGAGCTGAATGTGTGGAAAAGGGTTTAGGATTCACTCTCTCTAGTTGAACCCATGATAACCCAACACCCACAGACCATCAAATCAGTAATCTTGGTTTTCAAACCTCTCTCAAGCAAGCCAAAAGCACGAAGGTAGAGTTGCATTTACAATTACAACCGTTTATATTAAGCTACAATTACTGAATAAAATCACTTTTAAACTGCATTTACACTATCAATTAATAATACCCAACAGCTAAATCAACCCATGATCACATAATCACACCCCAAGAATTGGGGTTTTAGCTAGACATCATAAAAAGATAGAAATCGTTACCAAATTGTGTTTACATCAATTGGGTACGATTAATTTCGTCTTTACAAAGGTCTAAGATGAAGAATCTTCAACACCCACTTCCAGTTTCTCAAAAATGGAAATCTTCAAATCTTTAAAGCTAAGGAAAATATTGTCTCCAAACTCAGTTCTAAGCTCTCTAACTTGAAAACTGAACAATAATGAAAACTAGATAAAAATCTGTTAATAAACTAAAAATTCAAACATGTATTTATAGTTGCCAAAAATGTGTTGCGAAGGACCATTTGGTGCAATAAGTCGGGATCACCGATCCACTCGGTGATCCGCCCTTTGGTCAATTCCATCGCCTTTTTGTTTTGGCCTTCAGCAACTTCAAGTTCTATAAGTTTGGGCGATATAGCACTGCATCCGGAACCATTTGGTGACTCGCCGACTGCTCTTTTCTATTGGTAACTTAATTTTCTCCTTCAGGGCTTGGCACACTGGAACATTAGGCGAGACCATGGCCATTCGGTGACTCGCCCAATGGTTTAGGCAATCCTCAGGCCCTCTTTTCTTCGTTCTTTCAACTACCTTGTTCCTTTTTGCTCATTAGTGTCCATGTTTTGTTCCTCAATCCAAATACCTGAAAATCAAGGATTGACATGAGTTATTGGCCCAAAATATGCATTTGAGGACACCAACTCTATTAAAATAAATTCCTAAATGAGTCCAAAGCATGGACTCATCAGTGAACCTGATGATCAAGAATCTGGACTGGAACTTCCTCATAGGACAAGTTGTCCTTCACTGCGATACTATAAGTTTGCTTAATAAGTTAAGGATCGTCCAAACACTTCTTTAGTAAGGAAATATGAAATACTGAATGGACAACTACTAACTTTTGTGGTAGCTCCAACTCATAAGCTACATTACCAATTCTCTTAGATATTCTGTAAGGACCAGTATATCGGGGACTGAGTTTCCCAATGTACCACACCTCAAAACACCCTTCATGGGTGAGATCTTCATATATACCTAATCATCAACCTCAAACTCCAAATCTGATCTTCTAACATTTGTGTAGGATTTCTCATGACTCTTTGTTATTTTCAACCTCTCTTGGATTTTCTTCGCCTTCTCTATGGATTGATTAACTAAGTCTTGCCCTATAAGTTGAGCTTCACCAACCTCAAACTAGCCAATAGGACACCTACATCTCGCCCATAAAGAGCCTCCTACGGAGCTTTCTCAATGTTGCAGTAATAATTATTATTGTATGCAAACTCTATGAGAGGAAAGTGGTCATCCCAATTACCTTTGAAATCCAAAACATAAGCTGTCAACATATCCTCCAAGGTCTGAATTGTGCGCTCTACTTGATTATCTATCTGAGGATGAAAACCATTACAAAGGTTCACCTTCAAACCCAAACCTTTATGAAACGACTTCCAAAAGTGTGCGGTAAACTGAGCAACTCCATCTGAAATGATGGAAAAGGGTACTCTATGCAGTAAAACTATCTCTCGGATGTATAAACTAACATACCCATCTACACTCATAGCTTCTTGTTTCAGATTTGTGAACTCTCTCACTTTTGCTTCCCTTAGCTCTCGGGGAAAGAAATGCCCCAAGAAAGCATTCCTAAACACAACCTCACTCAAAATGGTGCTCCCCCTGATCTGTTCTTTTTCCACTGGTCAAACCAAATGTTAGCAACACCTTTGAGTTGATAAATAGACAACTCCACATGCTTTGCATCCGCAACATGCATAACTATAAACAGTTTCTATAACTCCTCCACAAAGTTCTTTGGATCCTTAGTGACCTTCGACCTTGTTGTCACGATCCAAGAGCACCCCCTAGTTGTAGCACGGCGTACTCGGCCCCGAAAGGGTCTAATACAAACCTCATAGCTCATTCATTGCATAAGATACTTGAAAATAGAGAAGAATTAAAAAATTTCTTTACAATCAAAAACATCTTTCATTAAAAAGCAAGCGGAAGACTTTCTAGACTTTATACACTATGTCTCAAACCACCTAATACTTTGAATACAACATTGGGACATAGACCATACAAAAGCTTTAACATAAAAGAAAGACATAAAAGGAACATGATGGGTTTTGTCCTAGAACCTATGAGGACTCACCAAGTCTTCATCTTCAAGCACCTTAGAAACCTATCCTTCAAGCATAGAACACCAACATATCCAAAGCCTACACTTTGGTAAAAAAAGAAAAGAATGGGGTTAGCACATCTGATGTACTAAGTATGATGACCATGCAAAAACATGCTTAAAAAGGGACATTTGATTGAAAGCCATTCTTTTATGCCATTTTTGTAAAACTTCATGAACATTTATCAAAGAGGCATATTATAAGTCACAACCAACATACAACGTCACTTATCGCACATTTAGTCAAAATCACATATAACCCTTTACCTTCACCTTGAGCCTTCATCTCAAGTAACCCTCAAACTATACCTTGTGCAATGTATGGATAGCATCCCATACCACCACCCACAATAAGGTACCACCTTAAGGTCACCAAAAGTGAACTTACCATTCATCATTCTCACCTTTACACAATAGAGCATATAAGACACATAAACATCACATGAATCACATCATCACATTAAGACCAACATCTAAGACAACTCTAAGTCATAATTGTGCAAGGTGCAAGTAGCATCCCATACTACTACATGATGCTTATCGTGACCAACGACACTATACTATGGTATGAGTGTCTATGATCGTCGATAATATAGTAACCCAACCAAGGGTTGGGGTCGTGTCCCAAGGGAGCGGTTTTGAGAATTGATAGAAAATTAGAATTTACATTCTAACTAGTCGTAGCTAAAGACATTAATGAACAAAAACATAGTAAATAAAAAGGGGTGACATGAAAATGTCAAATATCAAATGGGGGTTTTGTAACAAGTGATAAAACAACAAAATAAACAAGAATATCAAGTATGGAGAAAGGTTCTTGGGATGTGACCGCAGTACAAGTTAAGATAAATTGTTGGGTACATGCTTTCAATAGGAAATATGCAAGACAATAGTACTAGGCTAAGCTTTAAATGGAAATAAGTTCCCTCTCGGGCAACTTACCCCGTTTCAAATACGTTTCTCTCGGACACCCATTTGCCGCATGAAGATCAGCATACGCCTTACCCCACTCACTCTCTCGAACTGAGTGTTAGGATATGGAACTAGGGCTCACCCGCTCAGGAAGAACCTTATGTCGGCCCACTCCTTGGGCCATCAATCTAGTGGTTTTGGTTTCGCGACCTCCCTCTCAGGCATGCCGAAAACACATGGGTGGCTTTGTATTTGCAACTACAAATCCTTTAGATTTAAAACCACAACCACTAGGTGAAATCACCATTAAAATATATCTAGCCTATCAGCAAGCAAGAACCAACAAGAATATCAACCCATATTTGCTGAATCACACCCAAGAATGGGGGTTTTTAGCCACACATCAAGAAATTATACCTAACATGATAAAGAAATCAACTGGGTATAACAAATTAAACCTTGGATTAAACTACGAAAAATGAATAGAGAAGACCCACTTCCAACTTGGGGAAGAAGAACTCATTTCTTCAAGTCTCCACAAAACCCTCTCCAAACTTGAGAGAAAAATACAGAAAAATACTATAGACTAATAATATTTTTTTACTCTAAAATTTTCCTCTCTCAATTGTTCCACACTAATTAGTATTTATAGTTTTCACAGATTGTGCTCCGGAGGATCGTTTGGCGACATTAGTTGAGATCGCCGATGAACTCGGCAATCCCCCCTTTAATAAGCTCATCATCCTTCAGTGTCTTTCCTTTAGTATCCTCGCATTCTGGATCATTGGGCGGTACAGTACTGCTTCACGGAACTGATCGACGACACGGCGACTTCTTCTTTCCTCACCCTTTTGATCCACTTCCTTCAAGGTTTCGCATACTGGAACGAAGGGTGGTTCATGTTGTTTCGGCAACTCGCCAAGTTGAACTCGGCGATCCACATGATTCTATTTCTTGTTCTTTTCAGCCTTATTTGCTCCATTTTGCGCCTAAGTGTCCATGCTTCCACTGAAACTTCATCATTTTAATCAGGTACTGATATAAAACAAGCATTCAAGGACACTATTTCCATTAAAATAAATCCCTAAATGAGTCCAATTTGTGGACTCATCAACACCCCCAACTTAAACTTTTGCTTGTCCTCAAGCAAACTCAAGTTCAGTCGTTCAAAAAGGGTGCCTCAAACAGTGCTACACAAGACTAAATCATGAATGCACAAAACAAGACTCAATTTGCTTATGCAAGGATCAATTGTGTACTCAAAGATTCAAATTGTGACACACCATAACCTAAGATTCTCATGCTCGCAATACTTTCTACCTGTGCAA
>NW_006238937.1:2752923-2758350 GCF_000226075.1 Solanum tuberosum | reverse complement strand
AAAGATTCTCATGCTCGCAATACTTGTTACTTGTGCAAGTTCAAGCTTAACAAAAGTATCTAAATGCCCTCATGTAAAGAATGATGCCATATTCACACACAGATATGAGTCAATCTAAGATCAGGAATCAGATACAACGCTCACACTCAAAAAGAGGAACACAATGCATGCTTTCACCCATAGGTTTACCCTTATTTTCCAATTGACTTTCAATTCGGCTTACTCAAGATCAAAAAGATCTTTCTAAGGCTTGTAATGGGGCTTAGTGCAAAGGTATGGTCATTTAGGCTCAGTGACTTTCATCCTCGTGAGATGTGATGTTCTCAAAACATCCTCTTCCATTCCTTTCTCAATTCTTCTTCAAGTGCTCATAAGTCATCCTATTATTCGTTGTCCATGTTATTCCACGACTTTCTTTTTCTTTCTTTTCTTTTCTCTTTCTTTTTCACTATTTTTTTATATAAAGGGTTTCCATTTTGTTTTGCAGTACAATAGGTTCAGGAGACTTTCTTTCACTTCTTGACATTTCCTTTTCTTTTTCACCACACACCCAACTTAGACTTTTGGCCTAAGTTGGCTATTCACTAAACACATCTCAAGAATATTATAGGTAGTGGATGAAAAAAAAGTCTAAGTTTCATCAAGTTTCTTCCAAAGGAGGATAGGCTCAAGGGGTGTTCAAGAGAGTTTCACACGCTAACGGGTAGGCCACAAAAAGAGGTATATGTTAAATTGCTTCACACTCTTCAAAAGTTGCCTAAGATCATCTTAAGAGTACACCTTTCTAAATCAATCAGACTAACGGGGTAAATTCTAGGTTTATTCATGCATGGTTCGAAGTAAGCTAATCACACAAGGCATCGATACTTCAATCAAACAAGACTAGACACGTTCACTAGTGTGCAACGGTCCTCACAAGAAAATCAATTCGATAAATGACTAGTCACAACGAGATGCAAAGAGTGCACATATTGTCTATGTAACTTCATTTGGCCTCATCGTAGCCATGCATTTGTGTTTGTTCTAATGAGAGCACTATTCAACTCATCGGTATTGATCGAAACCGAGACTTAAATTTTTGCAAAAGAACAGCCACTTTCAACACAAGAGGTGGCAAAACAGTTTTTGGAAATGATCAAAATTATTTTGCAAGCAAAACAACATGAGCCATAAGCTCAAGCACAAAAAGGCAGTAATTAAAACATAAATTAAAATAGACAGCCCAAATATCCAAATAACACCCAAACGTGGGCCTCACTCCATCCACTGAAAGAGTGTTTGTCCTCAAATGCAAGTAAACAAAAATATACCAACAAGTAAGATAGGAAAAGACAATGCGAGACAAGTAAGGAAGGGTCATGTCTATGTAGTCGCTCTATCTTTCGGGGCCTGAATATGGGCATCGGTGCCCGGTATATCTATCTGGTCGCGTGTCTCAGTTTTAGGAGTAGCCTCAGACATACTAGCAATGCCAGATCCACTGGGAGCTGTTGTTGGCAGCTCATCTGGCACTGTTTGAGTTGCCGACTGCACAACACTCTCCACGAGATTCGGTAAGTCTCTGAATATGATGTCCTATTGGCTCTCGCTCAGCACCTTATCGTGCACTGCTACCTTCTCTTCGTCGGTCTCTGTCTCCGACTCTGCATGCCCTGCATCATCCTTCTGCACATCTCCGGGAGTGGTCAGGGGAATCCCAGATGTTTCAGGGATATCTGTGTCATCTGCTCCTCGCATCAATGTTGTGAAGTCGATGGCCTTCAGATAGGCTACGTCCTTCTTCAGCTCGGCTATTTCACCTTTTAGGGCTGAAACCTTGGGTGTCTCCCCCTGTATGCTCTCACAAGCAGTGACTCTGGCAATCAGTTCATCAACATGTTTCTGACGGGGGTTAGTTCAGTAAAGATAGCACTGTCAATCATCTCTGGGATAGATCTCTCTAATCGTGTCGCTCTAACATCCGCCGAGTAGGCTAGCCGTCCAATTTTTAAGATCATCGCCTGAGTGATCCTGGAAGGCTGGGCTGATGATGAAACACCTGGGGCCTGTGAGGAAGAAGAGGGAGGATCGGGTATACCTGATAGCTCAGAGGCCGGAGTATGCGAAGGTGTTTATACTGGTAATGCATCAACATCGACCTCTGTAGATGTATCTGTTGGGGCTGCCCTCCTCCTGTCAATCTCCTCTTGTGGGAATTCGGCCTCTATACATCGGATGTCGGTAGAGGAAGATGGGGTAACCTCAACATCCCTCGTAATGTCACGTGGTACTCCAGCTCACCGGCATAGATCAGTGATCAGTACAGTAAATAGAAAAGACGTCTGTGTCTGTTTTGCCCTCATAGCCATCTCTTGTGAAACCAGCAATCCCAGGTCGATCTGCCTCCTAGACATGATAGAACCAAGGCAAGCCGACTTCAGATGACGCAGAATGGACTCTTTCTGGGACGGCATGATATTGTTGTTGATGAACCCAAACCAATACCAATAGGTGGTGTTCATATTTCTCTTCTCAATGGGGACTCCCGCGTCCATCCACCTCAGGGTGGTGTCAGATATCATCGGAGCTAATCAACCCTTCAAATCATCGAGAGATGGAGCAATAAGCAAACCATGGTAGGTAAGTACCGAGTGCAGTGGTCGTCCCAATACAGTATTTATGTGTTTGCTGTGACACTCTACTTCCTTGCCTCTAACCATATCCAATTTCACTGGTCGGAAATCACTGGCCTTCTTTCTGCTTTTTTGGGACCAACTCCCCATAGGCTAAGTAGAATTCCCAGACCCATGAAGGTATGTAAGTACCCCATGGACTTGTGAATTGCTCAAACTCGGGATACCTGAGCGTGTCAAGAACTTTGCATGCTTACCTTCCAGGCCTTCCACGGATAGCAATTTTTCTTCGAGAATGGTGCGTAAACCATCTCCTTTCAATCTGTTCAGCAATCTCGGTGGAGGTGGAACTACGGGAAATGCAGGAGCCACTAGAGGTGGTGTTGGGGTTGGCACTGGTGCAGTAGTAGGCAAAGTGGCAGCTGAGGGGGTGCTGGTGGCTGTGGACTGAGACTTGGCACGGAGCTCTTTCCTTCGGTCAATCAGAGGCAGTTCATCCTCTGGTCAATCAGAGGCAGTTCATCCTCTGGTTCAACAAAATCTGGCTCCACAGCTAATCCTTTCTTTGTTGTATGATTTTTCCTTTTTCCTTTATCTCCCGGTGGGAGATCTTGCTTTCTTTTCTGTGAAGGATGTGAACCTCCTTCCTTTATTGTAATGCCCTTTGTTTTTTCTGAGGAGGCTCGTTTAGGTTGGTGCGTACCATTTCTGCAAAAGATCAAGAAGAAACTCAAATGCAAGTACAGAAAAGTTATTGCAGATAGACTCGTTGATCTGATCGGCAAGTCGTTGAATCATTTTGGTGAACCAGAACGAGCTCGTCGAAAGGATTGGCTTAACATTGAGAAGAAAACAACGATAGGTAGAATCATTTGGTAAATCGCTGACTACTTTCGGCAAGCAGGATGTATCCGCCGAAAGTGACAGTGCAACTGGATCCCAGGGATGCAGATAAAGGGCAATTATAATACTTTCGGCGAGTCGCCGACCATTTTCGGTGCCTTGAAACTTCTCGCCGAAAGTTACAGAATCAAACACAAATTGAGGCGCCAAATCATCGGCGGGGTTGGGGCATTAGGCAAACCGCCGAGTCATTCAGCGATCTCGACTTAGCTCGCCAATTGACCCAACGTGCCAATTTTTGACCCACCATCTAGAATTCAATCCCCCAAATCCCTGAAAATCAAATCAAAGCATGCACTCATGGAATTCAAATAAGACCCGCACTACCCATCACTTTTGAGATACTCAGACTCCCCCGAATTTGTCAAATTTTGGCCATTTTACCATGCCCGCTCATAAGATTGGTGTTACCCGATCTTTCATCAAGCAATTTTCATCATTTAGTGCACATATAGGTTACTCAGACTTCACCCAATCAACCTAACAACTAACATGCAACACCCCTATCGATATCAATTAATTCAAAGTGCAAACACTAAGGCATTCAATTATTTAAGCATTTTAGGCAAGGTTTACGAATTGAAAACACCATCATAGCAACCTATTTCTATCAGAGAGGCCCAGCACACGTCATCTTGATACTATAAATGCAAAAGAGTGTAAAATTTTCAAAAATAAAATGAGGTTTTAGAGACAAACCTTGTATGCCGATCAAATAGCTTTTTGTAATGCTAGGCAGCAAATAAATCCTAGTTCTGAGTACCAATCGACAACTATAATACTAATTACAAGCAATAATCTATAAAATGCTACTATTGTGGGAATTTGTGAAGCATCAAAGCGAGGAAAAGTGAATAGTTTTAAAATTTTGGCAGTCTTTAGCCAGATATTAATCGTCCAGTTCCTAGCCTTTTGGCGACGTTAGTCATGCCGCCAATAGCATCGGCGATGCGCCAAAAGCTTACTTACCTCACCGAGTTTTACAGGACCTCCCTTATTTTGGGGTCCCAACGGCGGATTAAGTCGGAATCGCGGATAGATACGGCGACTCGCCCACTGGGTCCTTGGCTAGCCATCTTGTACTACTCAACACATTTTGCATTTTACCCTACAAAATCAGCACACCCTTATTCTAACAGAATAATTAAAAAGCAATAAAACCTTGGGTTGCCTCCCAAGAAGTGCCTTATTTTACGTCGTGGCACGACGCAAATTTGGTCTCACTTTCCGTTATTGGGGCTAGCCCTAGTGACACTAGGTGACCCCAATATGTCATTTGGGTGGAGATGAGGCACTGCAAAACTCAGGAATGACCTGATCCACTAGATTGATCTAGAGTGAGATCCAATCATTTGATTCAACACTTCAACATTCTCCTTCATTTCCTCTAATACTCGATCCTGATCGATGACCTTTTGGAGAATGATTTGAAGTGTGTACTCGACACGGTTTTCTCTCCCATCTCTGGATTTCCTCTGCTCATGAGGGGGTATATACCTCCCCTTGTTGTTGCATTGGACTTCCACCTCTGAGAGTTTGGTAGCCAGTTCGTTCAGCTGAGATGCCAGAGCGGTCAGCGTGAGGTCCTTTTGAACTTCTTGGCTCATTTCAACTAATTTGCCACTACTCTGCTCAGCCATGCTCTGCACCTAAATGGACAACTCAACGAAAAACAAGACTGAAAGTAAAGTTAGAGAACTACGGTTAATAAGATGGAAATTCTAGTGAACTAAAAATTCTCAAATAACACCACTCCCCAGCAACGGCGCTATTTTGATGCTTATCGTGACCAACGACACTATTCTACGATATGAGTGTCTACGATCATCGATAATATAGTAATCCAACCAAACCCCAATATGTCATTTGGGTGGAGATGAGGCACTGCAAAACTCAGGAATGACCTGATCCA
>NW_006238937.1:2715442-2752822 GCF_000226075.1 Solanum tuberosum | reverse complement strand
TGACACGAAAGTGTCAAATATCAATTTTGGGGTTTTGTCACAATTAGTAAAAATAGTGAAAATTAACAAGAAAATCAAGTATGGGGAAAAGTTCTTGGTGTGTGACCGCAATACAAGTTGAGATAAATCGTTGGGTACATGCTTTCAATAGGAAATATGCAAGACAATAGTGACTAGGCTAAAATTTAAATGGAAATAAGTTGCCTCTCGGGCTACTTAACCCGTATCAAATGCGTTCCCCTCCGATACCCATTTGCCGCATGAAGACCAGCCTACGCCTTACCCCACTCACTCTCTCGAGCTGAGTGTTAGGATATGGGACTAGGGCTCACCCTCTCGGGTTGAACCTTATGTTGACCCACTTCTTAGGCCATTAGTCTAGTGGTTTTGGTTTCGCGACCTCCCTCTCAGGCATGCCGAAAACACATGGGTGGCTTTGTATTTGCAACTACAAACCATTTCGATTAAACCACAACCACTAGGTGAAATCACCATTAAAATACATCTAGCCTATCAGCAAGTAAGACCCAACAAGAATATCAACCCATATTTGCTAAATCACACCCCAAGAATGGGGTTTTTTAGCCACACATCAAGAAATAAGAAATTATACCTAACATGATAAAGAAATCAACTGGGTATAACAAATTAAACCTTGGATTAAACTACGAAAAATGAATAGAGAAGACCCACTTCCAACTTGGGGAAGAAGAACTCATTTCTTCAAGTCTCCACAAAACCCTCTCCAAACTTGAGAGAAAAATATAGAAAAATACTATAGACTAATAATAATTGTTTACTCTAAAATTTTCCTCTCTCAATTGTTCCACACTAACTAGTAGTTATAGTTGTCACAGATTGTGCTGCCGAGGATCATTCGGCGACATTAGTCGATATCGCCGATGAACTCGGCGATCCACCCTTTAATCAGCTTATCGCCCTTTAGTGTCTTGCCTTTAGTATGCTTGCATTTTGGATCATTCGGCGGTACAGTATTGATTCACGGAACTGATCGGCAACACGCCGACTGCTCCTTTCCTCGCCCTTTTGATCCACTTCCTTCAAGTTTTTGCATACTGGAACGAATGGCGGTTCATGTCATTTTGGCAACTCACCAAGTTGAACTCGGCGATCCGCAGGGTACCATTTCTTGTTCTCTTCATCCCTATTTGCTTTGTTTAATGCCTACGTTTCCATGCTTCCACTAAAACTTCAAATACCTGAAACTTTAGCATTTTAATCAAGTATTGAGATAAAACAAGCATTCAAGGACGCTATTTCCATTAAAATAAAGCCCTAAATGAGTCCAATTTATGGACTCATCACTACTCACACTAAGTACTCCTTTGAAGTCACCATAGATAAGGCACATTCATATACAATAAGTCATGACAAGGAAGTAACTCATAATACAATCCAAGTATAGCATGCATCTTTGTATTTAAGCAAACATTATTCATTAACTTCATTTAGGACACGTTCATGCATAGAGAGGACTTTCATTCATTAGACATTAGATCAACATTCTACTTAACTTCTTCCTAGGAGGACATTCAAACAATAGCCATTAAGACTTAGAGAACTCACTATGGCCCTCTCAAAGCCTACTCGTGCAATGCATGGATAGCATCCCATACTACTACCCACACTTTGTAGAACTCCTCGAGAAACCATAATGCACATCTCACATAATGGGAATAGGCATTAACCGACATAGACCATGAGCACTAAATCATGGAATCCAATGTACTATCCCACATCATAAACGTTAGTCTACTTGCCTAAGGTAAATCAGTAACATTAACTCAGATGGAATCCGCTAACTAATATCCTATGTGGGCATATAGTTATGGGATAGAAAGATGTTCATTGGAACCCTAGCCTAACATTAGGAAAGTTTCCATCTTACCATATCCACTCGGTGCTTAGCCTCCATTCCCATAGAGTAGTTCATTCACATTAACATCATAGTACTTGAGAGGGCTACCAACACTAGGTCTACCGACCCAAAGTACATTACACAAGAAAGGGCCACCTTCACTAGGTCTACCGATTCAAGGTGTATTAGGGATAGCTCACTGACTTTCCAAGAAGGGTTCCATAAACATTGGGCCTACCAATACAAGGTCATCATTTCACACATGAAAAGGCCACCACCATTAGGTCTACCGATTCAAGGTTTAACATTAACATAGGGTTCTAAACTCATCATGAAGGGTCACGACATCTAGGTCTACCGGTTCAAGACATAGCCTAAAATACCTCATTAGTCATTTATGAAAGGGCTACCAACATTATGTCTACCGATTCATGATCATTAAGACATTAAGTCAAGATACATTCATTATTCAAGAAGAGGATGCCTAAGCCTACCAAGTCAAGATACTTCATTCATGATCACATTCATCAATACAAGAAAAGGATGCCTTAGCCTACCAATTCAAGAGATCACATTCGACATAGCTTTCTTTTGTCAAGAAGAGGGCACTTAAGCCTACCAATTCAAGATATACAACATTACATTATAGAACCCTTCACATTCCATCATCAACATTCATGAGTACTAATAGAGAGGTAACATTCAATCCTAACACAATTATCTTCTAAACATGATCATCATTCTATCATTGAAATCACATGGAAATCCTACACATTATACATTCACATATACAATATCATGATAATACTTCAATTCATCAAACTATGCCTTCAAGGACATGATCACAATGTACATAGTAAGTACACCTCCACCTTTCAAGTGGATCAACCATTCAAGCACAATTCTACTTTAACATGAGATTAGGTCAAACTTCCCCTTTCAAAGCTATGATCACAAACCCTCAATTCATCAACAATTCACCATAATTAGACATAGATGATGATACAATTCAACAATCTAAATCAATCTAAGCATAAATCCATCAACATTCATTCATAATCATCAAACCCACTTTATAAGGTGAAATTTAGGGATTGAAAGAAATCATGGGCTCAAAGAGTAAAATCATCTTAAATCATCAATTAAACATCAACATAATCGTAATTTATCATTTGAAAATGTTTGATGCAAGAACCCATGAGATTGAGTGAAACTTAGGGTTTTTCATGAACTTGATAGCTTGAAAACTTCTCTGAAATTGACTCTAGGGTGAAATCTAACCCTAGATGAAGGATCACCATACCTTATACTTGAAGAATCCCACGAAATTGAAGAAGAAACACCTTGAAATCCCCAACCCTAGATTGAACTTGACATTGATCTCCAATGGAGTTTCTAGAGAGAACTTTTTGGGAGGGAAGGGTTTGATTTGAGAGATGAAATCTAATCCCCAACCCTAGCTTTAAATTGACCTTGATCTCCAATGGATTTTCTAGAGAGAACTTTTTGGGAGGGGAAGGTTTCATTTGAAAGATGAAATCTAAATGGGTGTTTTAATGTTTTAATACTCTTAAAATATGTTAAAACACTTAAAATAACCGTCCACACATTAATTGTGACTTGGGGTGATTTTACCAATTCACCTCCACACTTGGCCGCAACTTGACAGCAAAACAATGGTCATTCACGCCCTAGACTCACGGACCGTGAGTCTATTCACGAACCGTGCTGTGGGTTCGTGGTCTGGGGCTGTGGCTTGTTTTGGAGGGGCTTGACCTACAGAGGCCATCTACGGGGTGTGGATGGACCTACGGGGCGTGGATCCCTTCCGTAGGTCACCAAACTTTGGCCAACAAACTTGGTTTGGGGAAGCCTTAGGGATTAAGCTTAGGGTCCTCCTAAAGAACCCCTAGGGTAGTCCATGGGGAGTCATACCTTGATGTTTGACCCCTAAACCCCTCAACCAAATCTCGGGACAACATCAAACACCATCTAACCCTACACCAAACTCAAACGCATGCATGTTAGGCTCTAGTTTCACTAGTTTGTTTTAGGGTCGTTACATTATCCCCCACTTAAGAACATTCATCCTCGAATGACATTTTAAACACATTAAGGGGTAACGACTCAAGACTAGCAGCCCACAATCATGCATGCAACATCAATATAAATGCATAAACATAGGAGGAAACATCAACTCCACATCAATAAGCTCAAAACACAACAATAAGGTAGGAACTACATCTACAACTCATTATGTAAAACAACTTCACATTCTTCATTTCATTGGAGGAACTTCCTTCTCCAAATCACATCATGCTTATCACAACATCATTAAGCACATTTAAGAAATTTTCTCATAAAAGCACACTTAGGCATGTTCAACATTTAACCTCATGAAGCATAGAAACAACTCATACTAAATGCACATCAACATGAGGAACAATAAATCGTAGAAACTCATTTTCTCATCCAAACAAGAATTCATCAAGAACATGCATATAACATAAGGAGACCATGGAAAACACAATGTCACACATGAATCCTAAAATATGCAACAAGCCATAAAGGAACTCTTTGTCTTAGGCTCGAATAGGCACATAAAGAAAGAGGTAAGGATACTGGAACTCTCAACAACCTTACTACTCAACATACTATCCCCCACTTAGGAGTAAACCCAACTAAGGTCAACATGAACATACCATAGGAACTTTGATCAAGAGATTCATATTTTACAAGAAACCATCAACCTACCGGTACTTTTAAACTAGGAAGGTCCTCATTAAGCAACTCTTACCCACAATCAACCTTACCACTACTCAAGATCTCATATGAGTCTACCACACCGGATCTAAACTCCTCAAACTCACTACACCTCTTAAGGTGAGAACCTCAATCAAGCCTAACTCATGAACATCACGGACACTTAAAGACCATACCATCTAGGCACATTAACCCCGACTTGGGAGTAAGCCTATACCAACTCCTTCTAACTTCACTTCTCTCTATTCTAAGGTCGGAACAAGACATCACTATACTTTCATACTTATCATAACCTTCTACCAACATCACACATAACTATAAAGCAACCCATTCATACTAAAGTCAACATCACTATCTTCCATCTCACATCTATCAAGTCATAAAACCATAGTTGGCATCACAACCAAACTTTTCTCTCCCTCAACCCTTCTAACATACTATTTTCAAGGGTCAAACTCTAAAGACCACCACATAAGGAACAAGAGCGAGACATTATATAGTTAAACTCTATGGCACAACTTGAAGAATGAAGAAGTAAAACTTTCTTAGCACCCAATAGCCTCATATTCATAATGTGGTGCGCTTCACATTATGAACAAGACTCTACTAAATGTTGTTTGAGACAACCTAAGACCATTCCAAAATCTTGTGCTCTGATACCATGTTTGTCACGACCCGAGAGCACTCCCTAGTTGTAACACGACGTACTCGACCCCGAAGGGGTCTAATACAAGCCTCATATCTCATTCATTGCATAACATACTTGAAAATAGAGAAGAATTAAAAACTTTCTTTACAATCGAAAATATCTTTCATTAAAAAGCAAGCGGAAGACTTTCTAGACTTTATACACTATGTCTCAAACCATCTAATACTTTGAATACAACATTGGGACTTAGCCCATATAAAAGCTTTAACATAAACTAAAGACATAAAAGGAACATGATGTGTTTTATCCTCGAAACTATGAGGACTGACCAAGTCTTCATCTTCAAGCACCTTAGAAACCTATCCTTCAAGCATAGAACAACAATATCTCCAAAGCCTACACTTTGGTAAAAAGGGAAAAGAATGGGGTTAGCACATCACATGTACTAAGTATGATGACCATGCAAAAACATGCTTAAAAGGGACATTTGATTTAAAGTCATGCTTTTATGCCATTTTTATAAAACTTCATGAATATTTATCAAAGAGGCATATTTTAAGTCACAACCAACATACAACGTCACATATTTCACATTTAGTCAAAATCACATATAACCTTTTACCTTCACCTTGAGCCTTCACCTCAAGTAACCCTCAAGCTATACCTTGTGCAATGAATGGATAGCGTCCCATACCACCACCCACACTAAGGTACCACCTTAAGGTCACCAAAAGTGAACTTACCATTCATCCTTCTCACCTTTACACAGTAGAGCATATAAGACACATAAACAACACATGAATCAGATCATCACATTAAGACCAGCATCTAAGACAACTCTAAGTCATACTTGTGCAAGGTGCAAGTAGCATCCCATACTACTACTCACACTAAGTACTCCTTTGAAGTCACCATAGATAAGGCGCATTCATATACAATAAGTCATGACAAGGGAGTAACTCATAATACAATCCAAGTATAGAATGCATTTTTGCATTTAAGCAAACATTCTTCATTCACTTCATTTAGGACACGTTCATACATAGAGAGGACTTTCATTCAATAGATATTAGATCAACATTCTCCTTAACTTTATCCTAGAAGGGCATTCAAACAATAACCATTAAGACTTAGACAACTTACTGTGACCCTCTCAGTACCTTTCAAGTATTGACACATACTCTGCGCTACATCTCCTCGTGATGTAGGTTCAAGTTCTTCGCTTCTAGATCACACATAGATCGGTTCCTGATCTTTTGTTCAGCAACATCAATGGTGAGTTCTCATTCTTCGAGGACGATTGACATGATTGTCTTTCTTTGCTTTTAGTTTTAGTTTCAGTTTTGCTAGATTTAGATGGGGCATGTCCCAGCACTTCTAGTTAGCTAGATGCTATTTTTAGACATATTTAGATTCAACTATAGTATTAGAGTTTGACTTTTCTATTGTTGGTTAAACTCTTAGTTTCCATAAATGGGTACTCCCCATCTTTTCAGATTATCTCATGATTTATCTTCCACACAGTATTTCCTTACTTCAGTTTATTTAGTATGCTTATGATATGCCAGTAAGGTTAGCTTGGGGTCACTCGTGATCTAAGGTCCCGTGTCCACGTCCTGGTGGTAGCTTTAGGGAGTGACAAACTTGGTATCAGATCACTAGGTTTAAGAGTCCTAGAATGTCTAAAATGTCGCACTAAGTAGAGTCCTTTTTATGGGTGTGAAGTGCACCACATCTAATGAGAAGGAGACTACAAATTGTTATAAGAAGATTTCATTTTCTTGTTACTCTTATCGTGCATAAGGTATGATCTGATTTCTTGTTCTAATCCTTCATTATGCTCTTAAGATCATGCCTCCTCGCAGAGTTTATGGAAGGAATGTGAATGCACAAAATGCTAACGTAGCTCCTCCAGTCCCAGATCAGGAAAAGTTTCAAATGTTGAGTTTCGGAAAGCCATTCCGCTTTTTCTTAGAGTTTGACTAACCAGAACAACCAGCAGGCTCCAGTTCCTGCAAATGCTAGTGGTGTCGTGATTTTGTTAGGATGAATCAACCTGAGTTCTTAGGATCGCAAGTTGGTGAGGACCCACAGAACTTCATTGATGAGGTTAAGAAAATATTTGGAGTGATGCAAGTGACTGGTAATGGTAGGGCTGAGTTGGCATCCTACCAGCTTAAGGATGTGGCTCACTTATGGTACATCCAGTGGAAAGACAACAGGGGATACATTGTATTTTATAACTCCTTATATAGCTGTAAACTTTGGTGTCAGTCCAGAAACTCTTTGAGAACCCTTCTCAGTCTCTACTCCAGTCGGTGACCCAGTTATAGCTAGACGGGTATACAAAAATTGTCCTGGCACAGTCTTTCAGAAAGTCACCTCAGCAGATCTTGTAGAGTTAGAAATGGTAGACTTCGATATCATTCTAGGCATGGATTGGTTACATTCATGTTATGCCTCAGTCGATTGTAGAACTAGAATCGTTCGTTTTCAGTTTCTAGACGAGCTAATCTTAGAATGAAAGGGTAGTAGCTTAGCACATATGGGTCGATTCATTTCTTACCTTAAGGCTAGAAAGATGATTTCTGAGGGGTATCTCTATCATCTAGTTCAGGTTAAGGATTCTAGCTCTGAAACCCCAAATTTTTTTAGTCAGTTCAAGTAGTCAATGAGTTCCCAGAAGTGTTTCTAGAAGTTCTTCCCAGAGTTCCTTCTGAAAGGGAAATCGACTGTGGAATTGATCTCCTTCCAAATACCCAGCTTATTTCTATTCCTCCTTACAGAATGGCTCCAGCTGGGTTTAAGGAATTGAAAGAGTAGTTGAAAGACCTTCTAGATAAGGGAATTATCAGACCTAGTATTTCCCCATGGGGTGCACCAATATTGTTTGTGAAAAAGAAATATAGTTTTCTTAGAATGTGTATTGACTATAGATAGTTGAACAAGGTCGCAATCAAGAATAAGTAACCTATCCCCAGGATTGATGACCTGTTTGACCAACTTCAGGGTGCTAGTCATTTCTCAAAGATAGACCTCAGATCCGATTAGCATCAGCTCAGATTCAGAGATATTGACATCCCAAAAATAGCCTTCAAAACTCGGTATGGTCATTATGAATTAATAGTTATGTCATTTGTACTAACCACTGCTCCTGCAGCTTTCAAGGATTTGATGAACAAAATATTCAAGTAGTATTTGGACTTGTTCATTATCATCTTTATTGATGATATCCTCATTTACTGTAGGAATGAGGAAGAATGCGAATCATTTGAGGGTTGTCCTGCAAACTCTCAAAGATCGCTAGTTATTCGCTAAATTTAGCAAATGTGAGTTTTGTTTGAAATTTGTTGATTTCCATGGTCATATTGTGTCTAGGGAAGGGATTCGAGTGGATTCTCAGAAAATAGAAACAGTGAAACAATGGCCCATACCTACCTCTCCTACAGATATAAGAAGTTTCTTGGGTCTAGCGGGTTATTACAAAAGGTTCATGGAAGGAATTTAATCCATAGCCTCTCCATTGACTAAGTTGACTCAGAAAAAGGTCAAGTTTCAGTGGCCAGATGATTGTGAGAAAAGTTTCGTGGAACTAAAAACTAGGTTGACTATATCTCCTGTTTTGACTCTAACAGAGGGTTCAGACGGTTATCTGATCTATGGTGATGCATCTAGAGTCGGCCTAGGTTGTGTGTTCATGCAGCGAGGTAAGGTTATATTTTATGCTTCTAGACAGTGTAAGGTGAATAAGAAGAACTATCTAACTCATGACCTCAAGCTTGCAGCAGTGGTGTTTGCACTTAAGATTTGGAGACATTACTTCTATGGTGTTCATGTAGTTGTGTTCATAGACCATAGGAGCCTTCAGTATGTGTTCACCCAGAAAGAGTTGAATCTTTGCCAGAGGAGATGGTTTGAGTTCCTCAAAGATTATGATATGCGGGTGCATTACCATTCTGGTAAGGCTAATGTAGTAGAAGATGCTCTTAGTAGACTATCTATGAGTAGTGTATGTCACGACCGAAGGGTAACCCCTAGACGTAACATGGCGTACTTGACCCCCCGGAGGGGTCGAATACAATCCCTTAGCATAATTATAACATAAGATCATAGAAAGTACGGGAAAATTCAAAACTTTTGTAAAACCATACAATAGAAAACATTTTCATAAGCAAGCGGAAGTCTTTACTACAACTTTGTCTCAATCCATCTAATAAACACTTGAATAAAAGTCTTGGGACGCAGCCCATACAAAGTCTAAAACACAAAGAAATGACATAAAGAGAATTATGGGTTCATCCTCGAAGCTATGAGGAATCCCCAAATCTTCAAGTCTTCTTGCCACTTAGAAACCTAGCCTTGAAGCAACTCAATCTCTGAAACCCTACATTAGATTAGAATGTTGTCAATATGCGTTAGTACAAAATTTACCAAGTATGAAAGCTAGCACAACACCATAAAAGCATCTCAAAATGGTTAGTCAACATGAAACATTAACAGAAGAGATAATAACATAATCATAGCATAATTTCCAACATCAGCATCGTATAATCAAAATTCAACATAAGATATAGTTAATGAGCATAGGAGATAAATCATATTCATATAAGCATAATTAACTCTTAGTCGTCTATACCATAATAGTACCATTCTCAAGTAACCTCAAAAGAATACATATGCAAAGCAAGAAAAGAATCCCATAATACCACCCAAGCCAAGTACCCCTTTTTAGTCATCTTAATCATAGTCTCCATACATGGTCAACTCTTCAGATTCTTTACCATAAAGGTATCATACTCCTAAGTAACATCAACACACACTTGTGCAATGCATGAAAGGCATCCCATAATACCATTCAAACTAAGTTTCACCTTGAAGTTAACATATTCATACTTACCCTCTTTTAGTCTCACTCTTTAGCTTACTTCATATGGACAAGAGAACTACCAACCTTAGTCAAACATATGATGGAAGGCCACTATAGCACAACTCTATCTTGAAATACATCACTCATAAGAACTCTTTCTTGAATGACCCTGAGTCATACTTGTGCAATGCATGAATAGCACCCCATAATACTATGCATGCTAAGTACTAATTTTATGTCCTCATACTAATACTTCTTGATTTGGAACCTAGTTCCTCTCTTTAACTTTAGAACACTATGAGGTACTCTCTTAAGCACATCTTAGTTCATTACTATACTAATCCCTATGAGATACTACTTTTAGCATGTCTAGGTTGATCATCTACATGGACACTATGAGATCCTACTTTAAGAATGTATAACTCCATTCATACTGTTGAACACTATGAGGTACTTAATTAAGTAAGTCTTAGTTCAATTATGCTTTAGAACACTATGAGATGCTTCTTCAAGCATGTCTAAGTTCATTGGATATGGAGATTACTACTAGAAACCTTAACTCAACTATGGGAAGGCATCCATCTCATGAGACCTAACTTTGGGAAAACCCACACTCTACTACGTAAGAGTTCCCCCTCTTTAACTTGAATAACCCTCACATAAACTAGGTGTGGTTCTCCTTTCAACTTGTAGCCCGGACCCTTACCTGTGTGACACTCCATCTCATTGTCAATATCCACTTGGAGCCAAGCATACACCCCAAGGTTTACTTGTTAAGCCTTGCGTAACACTCATATCTCTTAGAAGGATGTCCTTGACAACCAATCCATGTACAAGTCATTCTATCACTTCATACTTTCAAGCATTCATAAAGTAGATTAGGTTAATATAGGCCTTTCAACACAAATCGACCTACTAGCCTTCTATTCATCATATTGATTCTACATTCAAAGCCCTAGTGATTTAATATTCATGACTACAAGCCTTACTCTAAGAGCTTTACTTCATTTTATCATCATTCATATCTAGGTTACAAAACACTCAAGTCATAAGATTCATCTTTAGGCAGTTCTAGTCATATTCTTCCTTATCAAGAGACTCTAGACATAATTCATCAAGTAAGATGAATATCAAGCATTACTACTCAAGAACCATCCTATTCACTTTATTATAAATCAATTCATGCATATAGGTCCTAGCCCTAGACAATTACTAGTCAACCCATTAATTCAAGATGATCACCTTGACCTTCAATATCACCATCCATGTCCATAACCCACATAAATCATCTTCATCAATTTGATTAGGGTAATCATGGAAATCATATAAATTCATCATAATATTATGAATTAACACTAAATTAATCATACATAAGTATTATCCAACCAATTGGAGTCATACCCCACTATACCCACACATTGGAGAAACCCTAGCTTAGATTGGGGTTCTTCTTCACAAATTTGGGGAAACTTCTAGGGAGAATAACTTAATTGAGGTAAAACTTAGGTCTAATAAGCTTATTTACTTTCTTGGAAGGGAATAAAATAATGTAGCATCAACTTTGGAAAAGAACTAAGACCCCTTAAAGTTTCTACTAAAAACTTGCTAGCCTTCACGAGTTGGCTCGCCCTTTGCTCCTCATGGCTCGCCAAGGGCACTAGGCGACTCGCCATGTGGACCCTTGGCTCGCCCAATTTTCCAGTGTGCTCCCAAGAAGGGCAGATTACTAGGGCGATGGAGGGGGAAGCTTGGCGATTCACCAATCCAACCGGCGAGCCCCGACTTGGCTCGCCAAATATTCCAGAACCTTGGTCAAGGTGACAGCCCACTAGGCGCTCCAAGTGCACTTTGGCACCTCGCCAAGTCACTTGGGCGATCGTGCTGCTCCATCACCAACCAGGCCCAAAGAATAACAAGTCTCCTTCACTCTTCCTAGCTAACTTAGGCCCTTGCCCACTCCCTAGGCTTGACAACACCACATGCTAAGACTTAGGTTAGTGTATAAGAGTACGGGATGTAAGACGTGCCTTGACATTCGAAAACTAAACCCCTCATTCTATGCATAGGAAATCTTATCTACGACTTAAGCCCGCATACCAGACCTTATAACCCTAACTTCAGGCCCTAGTTTAGTCTACTAGTTTCTGGGGTGTTACAATATCTACCCCTTGGGAATATTCGTCCTCGAATGACAATTCTAAACTCTCCTTAAAGGAAATAACTCTAGACTAGCAGTCCATCATGCCTGCAGCATATCTAATGCACATAAACAAGGAGGAAAACTTCAACTCCTATTAAACATCCTTAAAGCAACAAAAGGTAGTACAAACATCATCAAACAACCGATTTATACAAGGCATTCACATAACTAGTCATATTCAAGGAGGAACTACCATCGCCTAATCATATCATGCTCAACATACTCTCATGGAGCCCATGCACAATTTACTCTCAAAAAGTACTCATTTCAAGGAGGGATCTTTCAACTCCAAAACTAAAACATGCTCATATAATCATCTCATGAAGTCTATTTGCAACTCTAGTCAAAGCACTACAACATGAGGAAAACAATGCATATAAGTCATTTCTAACAAGACCTAAGAATTTTCATGAACATACATATAAGGAAATCATAGCAACACATAATCATATAATAACCTCATTTGATAGGCACACTATCTCCCCCTTGGGAGTAATCCTACACGTGTTCTTCTAAGCATCATTCATAACAAGTCACAAAAGACAAGAAATCTAGAAATTTACTAAAGCATATAAACACATACCGGAAGGGACATGAGGAGATCACTTTTGATCTTCTCTAGATTGGAGAGTATAAAACCTATTCTTCTTTTGAGGCTCGTCATCAACACCACT
This sequence comes from Solanum tuberosum, assembly GCF_000226075.1. Taxonomy (NCBI): domain Eukaryota; kingdom Viridiplantae; phylum Streptophyta; class Magnoliopsida; order Solanales; family Solanaceae; genus Solanum; species Solanum tuberosum. The sequence goes on along the minus strand of NW_006238937.1, from coordinate 2,739,790 downwards.
AGAGTCAACTTTCTTACCCTCTTTTCCTTTAGCCTTAAGAAACGGGCAATCTCTCACTTTGTGCCCATCCTTTCCACACCCATAGCAACCATCCATGCCGGCTTGGCACTTACATAGTGACTCCTTCCACATACGGTGCAAGTAGGCTTAGAAAATGAAGTGTCTTGGCCGAAATACTTTTTTCTAGGCATAGACCTACCTCACTCATCGGACTTAGCATTGGGAAAGTTGCCATCATCCGCTTTAGCTCTTTTCCCCTCCCTATTCATTTTCTTAAGCTTTTGCTCCTCAAATTGTTGAGCATGCACCATGAGACGGGAAATTTTCATACTAGGGATACGCATTGCCCAATGACATTCATTGACCACTAATTCGGACACTCCCATCACAAACTTATTCATATTTTCCCTTGAATCCCCCACAATGGTTGGAGCATATATATTTGGAAAGTTGGATGAACTTGAGAGCATACTCATTCACACTGATACCTCGTTGAAGAAGGCTAATGAATTCTTGCATCTTTAATTCCCTCAACTCTAGGTGAAAGAACCTATCTAGGAATGCTTCTTTGAACCCTTCCCACTCTATTGGGCCCGCTTCTACCGGCCTACTATCTTTCCATTGTTCATACCAAATTTGTGATTGTCCCTCAATTGATAAGCGTCTAGTTCTTCTTTCTCTAAGGTAGTCAAGCCCATGATGGCAAGCACCTTATACACCACATCTATAAAACCTTGAGGATTTTCTTCCATCTTGGAGCCATAAAACTCAGAAGGGTTCATCCTTAAAAACTCCCTTACTCTAGAAGCACCCACCCCCCTAATTAGGTTTGCCGGAGCCACAACATCTCTATTGACTTGCGCCGTCAAGGCTTGAGCCAACAATTGCATAGAATCCCTAAACTCCGCTAGGGTGGCATTTCCAATTAGAGGGTCATTTGGAACTTGAGGAGGAGCTTGGGTTAGGGAGTTGTGGAGGAACCTCTTGTTCTCCATTGTCTTCATCTTCTCTCCCATCATTAGGCATAGTATTATCCATAACTTGAAAAACCATAAGGCAAAGGTTAAGAGAAAGACCTACCAGATCTAAACTTTATAGCACGACTTAAAGAGTGAAGAAGTGAGATTTCCTAAGCATCCAATAGCCTCCTATACATAAATGTGGCGCGCTTCACATTTATGAACAAGACTCTACTAGACGTTGTTTGAGATAATCCTAGAACCATTCTAAACCTTGTGCTCTGATTACCAAGTTTGGCACGACCCAAGGGTACCACCTAGACGTAACATAGCGTACTTGACCCCCTAAAGGGGTCGCATACAAGCCCTTAGCATAATCATAACATAAGATCATAGAAAGTACAGGAAAAATTTAAAACTTCTTCGAAACCATTCAATAGAAAACATTTTCATAAGCAAGCGGAAGTCCTTACTACAACTTTGTCTCAATCCATCTAATAAACTCTTGAATAAAAGACTTGGGACGCAGCCCATACAAAGTCTAAAACATAAAGAATTGACATAAGAGAACTATGGGTTCGTCCTCGAAGCTATGAGGACTCACCAAATCTTCAAGTGTTCTTGCCACTTAGAAACATTGCCTTCAAGCAACTCAATCTGTGAAACCCTACATTTGATTAGAATGTAGGCAATATGTGTTAGCACAAAATGTACCAAGTATGATAGCTAGCACATCACCATCAAAGCATCTCAAAATGGTTAGTCAACATGAGACATAAACTTAAGAGATAATAAAATAATCATAGCATAATCTCCAACATAATCATCGTATAATCATAATTCAATAGAATATATAGTTAGTGAGCATAGGAGATAAGTAATATTCATATAAGCATAATTGACTCTTAGTCATCTATAACATAATAGTACCATTCTCAAGTAACCTCAAAAGCATACATGTGCAAAGCAAGAATAGCATCCCATAATACCACCAAAGTAAAGTACCCCTTTTTAGTCATCTTAATCATAGTCTCCATACATGGTCAACTCTTAAGCTTCTTTACCATAAGGGTATCGTACTCCTAAGTAACCTCAAGACACACTTGTTCAATGCATGATAGGCATCCCATAATACCATTCACACTAAGTATCACCTTGAATTCAACATAGTCATACTTACCCTCATTTAGTCTCACTCTTTAGCTTACTTCATATGGACAAGGGAACTACCATCCTTAGTCAAACATATCATGGAAGGCCACTATAGCACAACTCTATCTTGAAATACATCACTCATAAGAACTCTTTCTTGACTGACCCTAAGTCATACTTGTGCAATGCATGAATAGAACCCCATAATACTATGCATGCTAAGTACTACTTTTATGTCCTCATACTAATACTTCTTGATTTGGAACCTAGTTCCTCTTTTTAACTTTAGAACACTATGAGGTACTCTCGTAAGCACATCTTAGTTCATTACTAGATTCGACCCTATGAGATTCTACTTTTAGCATGTCTAGGTTCATCATCTACATGGAAACTATGAGATACTACTTTAAGTATGTCTAAGTCCATTCATACTCTTGAACACTATGAGGTACTTCATTAAGTAAGACTTAGTTCAATTATACTTTACAACAATATGAGATCCTTCTTCAAGCATGTCTAAGTTCATTGGATATGGAGATTGCTACTAGAAACCTTAACTCAACTATGTGAATGCTTCCATCTCATGAGACCTAACTTTGGGAAAATCCAAACTCTACTATATAATAGTTCCCCCTTTAACTTGGATAGTCCTCACATCAACTAGGTGTGGTTCTACTTTCAACATGGAGCCCAGACCCTTTCTTGTGTGACACTCCATCTCATTGTCAATATCCACTTGGAGCCAAGCATACACCCCAAGGTTTACTTGTTAAGCCTTGCTCAACACTCATATCTCATGTAAGGATGTCCTTGACAACCACTCCATGTTCAAGTGATTCTATCACTTCATACTTTCAAGCATTCATAAAGTAGATTAGGTGAATAGAGGCCTTTCACCACAAATCCACTTACTAAGCTTATATTCATCACATTGACTCTACTCTCAAAGCTCTAGTGATTAAATATTCATGACTACAAAACTTACTCTCAAAGCTTTACTTCATTTTATCATCATTCATATCTAGGTTTCAAGACACTCAAGTCATAAGATTCATCTTTAGGCAACTATAGTCATATTTTTCCTTATCAACAGACTCTAGATAGAATTCATCATGTAAGATCAATATAAAGCATTACTACTCAATAACCATCCTATTCGCATTATTCTAAATCAATTCATGCATATAGGTCCTAGACCTAGACCATTACTAGTCAACGCATTAATTCTAGATGATCACCTTGACCTTCAATTTCACCATCCATGGCCATAACCTATATAAATCATCTTCATCAATTAGACTAGGGTAATCATGGAAATCATATAAATTCATCATAATATCATGAATTAACACTAAATTAATAATACATATGTATTATTCAACCAATTAGAGTCATACCCAACTATACCTACACATTGGAAGAAACCCTAGCTTAGATTGGGGTTCTTCTTCAGAAATTTGGGGAAAATTCCAGGGGACTCTATGGGTGGAAGAACCCATAGATAAAAATCTAAACATACCTTTAATCAAAACCCTAGCATAAGATCTCAACAATGGACTTTGTTCTTGACCCAAGCTTTAAGCTCTATCTTCTTCTTCAATGGGGGTTTTCTAGAGAGAGAAATATTCTTTGGAGAGGATGAAGTTGGGTTTTCTTTGGATTCTAGGGAGAATGACTTAATTGAGGTAAAACTTAGGTCTAATAGGCTTATATACTTGCTAGGAAGGGAATAAAATAATGTAGGGTCAACTTTGGAAAAGAACTAAGACCCCTTAAAGTTTCAACTAAAAACTTGCTAGCCTTTACGACTTGGCTCGCCCTTTACCCCTTATGGCTCGCCAAGGGCAGTAGGTGACTCGCCAAGTGGACCCTTGGCTCGCCCAATTTTCCAGTGTGCTCCCAAAAAGGGTAGATCACTTTGGCGATGGAGGGGGCAGCTTGGCGATTCGCCAATCCAACCGGCAAACCCCGACTTGGCTCGCCCAAATTTCTAAAACCATGGCCAAGGGGACAGCCCACTAGGCGACCCCAAGTGAACTTTGGAGCCTCGCCAAGTCACTCGGGCGATCATGCTACCCCATCGCCAACCAGGCCCAAAGAAGAACAAGTTCTCCTTTATTCGTCCTAGCTAACTTAGGCCCTTGCCCACTCCCTAGGCTTGACAACCCCACATGTAAAGACTTAGGTTAGTCTATAAGAGTACGGGGTGTAAGACGTGCCTTGATGTTTGACCACTAAACCTCTCATTCTATGCACGGAAAGTCTTATCTACGACTTCAACCCTACTACCAAACCTTAGAGCTCTAACTTAAACCCCTAGTTTAGTCTACTAGTTTTCGGGGCGTTACACTATTGCCCATGTTGATGAAGAAAGAAAGGAACTAGCAAAGGATGTTCACACACTTGCTCGCGTAGAAGTTTGTCTTATGAGCATATCATATGGTGGTGTAACAGTTTAGAATGGGTCATAATCTTCATTGGTAGCGGAGGTTAAGGAAAATCAAGACAATGATCCGATATTCCTCCAACTAAAGGGTGCAGTCCATCAGTAGAGAGTTGAGGTTTTCTCCCAAGGAGGAGATGGTGTGCTTCGCTATCAGGGTCGATTATGTGTTCCTAAGGTGGATGAGTTGAGACAAAAGATTCTTGCAGAAGCCCATAATTCCAGATATTCTATTCATCCAGGTTCCACTAAGATCTACTGTGATCTGCGGGAAGTCTTTTGGTGGAATTGTATGAAAAGGGATATAGCAGATTTTGTGGCTAAGTGCCCTAATTTCCAACAAGTGAAGGTAGAACATCATAAACTAGGAGGTATGACTCAAGAGATCAACATTCTTACTTGGAAGTGGGAAGTGATCAACATGGACTTCATTACATGTTTACCTCGTACTCGCAGATAGCTTGACTCCATTTGGGTGATAGTTGATAGAGTCACTAAGTCCGCACACTTTTTGGCTGTTAAGACTACAAATTCGGCGGAAGACTACGCCAAGCTTTACATTAATGAGACAGTTAGGTTGCATGGGGTTTCTTTGTCTATCATCTCAGATACAGTTCCTCAGTTTACCTCTCATTTCTGGAAGCCATTTCAGAAAGGTCTTGGTACTCAGGTTAATCTTACCACAGCATTTCATCCACAGACGGATGGCCAGGTAGAGCGTACCATTCAGACCTTAGAGGAAACTTTGAGAACTTGTGTGATCGATTTAAAGGGTAATTTGGATGATCACCTTCCTCTTATAGAATTTGCCTACAATAATAGTTACCATTCCAGCATTCAGATGGCTCCTTATGAGGCATTGTATGGGCGTAGATGTAGATCTCCAGTTTGTTGGTTTGAAGTAGGTGAAGCAGCCTTGATAGGGACAGATTCAGTCCATGATGCTATGGAGAAATTGCAGCTCATTAGAGATAAACTTAAGACAGCCCAGATTCGTCAGAAGTCATATGCAGATGTAAGGAGAAGGGACTTAGAGTTCTAAGTTTATAATTGGGTTTTTCTGAAAGTGTCGCCTATTAAAATGGTGATGAGATTTGGAAAGAAAAGGAAGTTCAGTCCTAGATATGTAGGCCCTTACAAGATTTTGAAAAGAGTTGGTAAAGTGGCTTATGAGTTAGAGTTAACAGCAGAACTAGCAGCAGTGCATCTGATCTTTCACATTTCGTTGTTGAAAAAGTGTGTAAGTGATCCAGAATCTATTGTACCTTTAGAAAGTGTGGCTGTGAAGGATAGTCTCACTTATGAAGAGGTACCAGTTGAAATCCTTGATCGTCAGGTTCGAAAGTTGAGAAATAAAGAAGTCGCTTCACGGAACTACTTGGGAAGCAGAAGCAATGAAGGCCAAGTATCCTCATCTCTTTCCTTCCGATTCCTTTCCAGCTTGAGGTAATTGTTCCTATTCAGTTTTTCAGTCATTCATGCGTAGATTCAGTCTTAATATCATGTTCCTTCAGTTTGTTCTTGCATTTTCAGCGTATTTGCATGTCCTTGGAACTTAGTTCAGTCAAAAATCAGTTTCTAGTAAATAGTGGTAGGGTTTGCAGCTCTTTCCCTCTCGATCCAACTAGTTTAGACTTCATTCGAGGAAGAATGTTCCCAAGGGGGAGATATTGTAACACCTCGGAATTCAGATTTAGAAAATGCAACAGAAAACAGTTGAACCAGTGAACCACGGCAGGGTTCACGGACCGTGATAGGGTCCACGATCCGTTGACCTTCCCGTGAACTTCAGTTCACCCCAGTAGAGGTGGACCACGGGACCCTTCACGGGACATAGACCACATCACGGGATGTACAGGCTCCCGTGGTGGAGATTTAGAATCTCTCAGGCCTGATATCAAACCACGGAGCCTTTCATAGGCCGTGGTCTTGACGACGGTCCATGGGAGGGTCTGTAGACCTGAGCCAGAAGTCCACCAACACAAGTGAAGAACTACGTCAACCTTCACGGTCCGTGGTCCTTCACACGAGCCATGGTAGGCCTGTTGGTCGAGGACCCTAGAACCAGTGGCTACTGGACCAAGGACCACAACCGGCATCACGGTTTATGGTCCCTTTGATGGCCCGTCATAGGGGTCGTGGTCAGCCCGTCAGATCCTTAAGTCAAAGGTAATTTGGTATTTTCCCCTATGTGTTGGACACCTAAACTACATCGTTTAACCCCTAAACTATGATGTTTTGGTCCGTTTTAGTCTAGTAAACAAATTAGAATCTAACCTAATCAATTATTCACCTTAGTCAAGCAAAAATTAGAGCAATATAGAGGAGAATAGTCAAGCAGCCCTCTCCAAGAAACGCAGCAAGGTTCATAGCTTCTAGCCCCGAAATCAAAAGATTTCTCCATGGAATTCGTCACCAGGTATGTGGGATTAGATATTAAAATGATCCAAATCAGATTTATCATATTTTGCTTAGTTTCTTGTATGATATTCAGAACACTAGTTGTATAGATTCGTTTAGTTCATGAATTATACATGCTAGTTCAGATTATTCAAATTTACATGCTTCAGTTTACGAATGTCACATTATCAGTCATAATTGGTGCATTCTAAGAGTCATGTCCACAATCAAGCTATCCAGTATTACTGAAATTTAGTCATTAATTGTTTATTATATAATCAATTGGGAGTAGCTTAATACCGAGTGGACTAAGGTTCAGAGTACCCGAATAGTCCCAGAACTACGTGCCCCGTAGGTTGTAAGTTCCCTCTGTGGGCATCAATTTAGTTATCACGCCAGCCATGCCTCTATACCTCTAGCAGGGTATATTGGGTCCTCTGATGGGGCGTATACATCGGACTCCACATTTAGCAGATGTGATTTTATGTTGCTTATTTGTAGCTCCCACAGTCCAATCAGATTTTATTACATTGACCATGTTATCAGTAACAATCAAATTTTAGTATCAGCATGTTATAAACTTGGTCATTGCATTTAGAAATTTCATGTTCAGTATTCTCAGTTAAGTATCATGCTCATCTCATATCATTACTCAGTTGTATGTTTGTTCAGTTATGATTATTGTTCAATTTTACTCTATCATGCATGCTCAGTACCTTTCAAGTACTGACGCATACTCTGCGCTACATCTCCTTGTGATGTAGGTTCAGGTTCTTAGCTTCCAGATCACGCATAGATTAGTTCCCGATCTTCCGCTCAGCAGCATCAGTGGTGAGTCCTCGTTCTTCGAGGACGGTTGACATGATTGTCTTTCTTTACTTTTAGTTTTAGTTTCAGTTTTTCTAGATTTAGATTGGGCATGTCCCAGCATTTCTAGTCAGCTAGAGGCTATTTTCAGACATATTTAGATATAGCTATAGTACTGGACTTTGACTTTTCAGTTGTTGTTTAAACTCTCAGTTTCCATATATTCAAATTTAGTATATGGATATTCCCCATCATTTCAGATTATCTCATGATTTAGCTTCCGCACAATATTTCCTTACTTCAGTTTATATAGTATGCTTATGATATGCCAGCAGGGTTAGGTTGGGGTCACTCGTGATCCTAGGTCCCGTGTTCGCATCTTGAGGGTAGCTTCGGGGTGTGACAAATGGATAGGCAATCGAAGAAAACCCTTCCACAAACATTCTATAATAACCAGTCAAACCCAAGAAACTTTGAATATCCGAAGGGGTTAAAGGTCTAGGCCAACCCTTAACTGCATTTGTCTTCTTTGGATCAATCGCAGTACCCTTATCGAAAACTATGTCACCAAGAAAAGCCACAGATCTTAACCAAAACTCCCTTTCAAGTTGGGAATACTTGAAGACTCAAGAACATAAATCTTGGGACGTTTGTATTGAAGTTTAGGAATTAGAGTTAGTTTGTAGGTTGCAATAAATGTAATCTGAAATTATAGCTTGAAGTAGGTTTGGCGATCTTGTTTATTATTGTAGTTTAGGAAGTAAAGTTCATAATTCCTTAGGTTACATAGGTTTGGAATGTTTTGTTGAGTTTCAAAGTTTAGTGAAGTTGAGGAGAATCCTACAGTGGTGTAGGTCGTGGTTTTTACTTTTTATGAGCTAGATTTTTCTACGATAGAATATTATTTTATCACTATACTCGTTTTACTTAACATTGTGTTAGTACTCAACAAAGGAACAAACAGAAAAACATGTTCCTTAGGCAAATTAGGGGTCAATATTCTAACAATTAGTATAAGAGCAGGTTATCTTAATAGAGTCTAATAACTCAAGGTAATATCAATATGAATTATTCACCTCCTCTCGGACACGGTGAAGGGCAACATTAAGGGTGGCAAAGAACCAGACCGAAAACCACCAGACCAGTTTTACCGATACTGGTTCCGCTTTCAATTACCGAAATCAAATCTACTGGTTTGGAACCGGGTGAGACCGGTAGAGGAACCAAATCATACCTATTTTTTTCTCTATATTTAATTATTTATATATACATGGATATTAACTTATAATTTTATAATATTATATATATATTATTTAATATTCATTTAAATATTTATAAACCTAATAAATTAATAACTTGTTATTTGTTTAAAAACTTAAAATGTTATGTAAATCATTAAATATTTGCTAACTTAATAACTTATTTAAATGTTGTAAGTATTTTAACTTAGTATAATTGTCACACCCCGAGCCTACACCCTAGATGGGGCCGACACTCGAGAACTATTGATGGCTCCCAAGAAAACCTTTCATCTAGCTGACTACTTAGAGGAAGATTTGACTCAAGTAAATTAGAAGCTTTAAAGAGAAAAATATAACTCAACTTTCTCAACTACTTATTTAAGCAAAATATAATATACGCAAAACATTTTAACGAAAACATTTCTAAAAACAACTCAACTCTAGCTATATATGAAACCTCTAGTTCCATATGAACGTCGGGACAAGACCCTCAACGCCCCAAAGTAAATAGTGAAATGAAAAACGGGGCCCTCCTAAATGCGAGGAGGACTCACAAAACTCTCAAATGGGAAGTGCAAAGTGATCTTAAGGAAACACCGATTGATGATCCTGAACAACTATATCTGTAATATAAAAAGATGCAGGTCTAATAACATCAATACATTGAATGTACGAGTACGTTATATAGCTAAAGAGAAATGACTAAATGAAAGGACTGCAATAGCTATAAATATATACTCAACTGAATGTAAAGATAAAAATGAGTGAAATAATTTATACTTTACAAAAATACTAATCATATCTTAACTCAACATATTAAGTTATATGATAAAAATACACTTTTAACTCTATTTGAAAGATTCTCTAATCGAAAACCATTTCTATGAGCAATGTTATGATGCAGTGTCTCGCCCACACTTCCATAACTATCCAATATCTTATCGAGATATAAAACATCTCAATTAAGTGGATCCGCTAAATCTTTGATCGAAAGAAATAAGGAGTCGTCTAAGAAGTATGATCATTTACTCATGTTGGCTACATGGTTTATGAGAAATGTGAGTTGTCTAAAGTATACTACTCCCAGTAAATGTATATTCATGCTCAAATGTATAAAACATACTCTTTCTCAATTTGAGGTAATTGCTCAAAATATCCTCTTAAAAGAGGTAACTGCTCTGAAATATTTCTGAACTCACTTACTCATTTAGAAATCAGAATTTCTCTTTTCTTATTGTAACAAATGATACATTTGGGAATACTTAGTTCTCTTGTACTCTTCCTCAAATCCTGTTTAAAGCTCTTTCTCAAAACTCATCTTTGCTTTCTTAGAAAATCAGTTTAAGACGAAAATGCTTGCTTTAAAAGATTCTCAAAAATTATAACTCAAAATAAGGTTTATGCTAAAATATAGATAGGAACAAATCAACTCAAGGATCTCAATAACAATATAGAAAACTTAATAATTAGAAATCAAGAACAAAGAACTCAACGATACTACTCATTTCAAGAATATTTAAAATCAAGGATAAAACCATAGATTACTCTTTTAATGAATTTAGATAGATGTAGGGTGTGAGGACGAATTCAGTCCATCACTATGATATCCATACATACCTAGAAGAACAAAGTTCTTGGCAAAACTCAGAGATTGGCTTGAATACCCTGGCTTTCTCTTCTTGAATCCTTGATCCAAGACTTGGGAGTGTTAATGAACGTAAAAGAACTGCTTAAAACTGTCTAAACCCTTAATTAGATGAAAATGTTTGGGGTTTAGGGTTAGATGGGATGGGAAAAGACCAAAACACCCTCAATTAAAACTGCTAAAGGTAATCTACGGTCCATGGGAATTCCTATGGCTCGTACTGGTCAACCGTAGGACCACTTACTAGAGCTCAAAATTTGACAACTTCCTACCGGTCCTTCCTACGAATCGTAGAACCTTCTATGGCCCGTTGGACCCTCTCGTAAAACTCAAGTTCAACTCAAAATCTCAATAAGTCTAGATCACTCCTACCGTAGACCAAACTTCAGAAACTCAAAATTTCCTAAACTCAACATAGTTACTACGACTCCCTCCTACAGCCTGTAGAACCGTCTACAGTACGTATGTGGGTTCTCAAAAACTAGTTTCTCAGCAACAGTCTTTGCAAATTTCTCCTTTTTCAAGTTTTGGGGTGTTACAATATCTCCCCCTTAGGAACATTCATCCTTGAATGAGATCATACCAAGAATGAATAGGGTGGGAAAAGTTCTAACAACCCAACACAATCCATATAATACACAAAAACGCATAACTTAACATACTAAACTGAATGAGTACTTTACAAAAAGTTAGTACCTTAGACTGGGACTGAATCAGAGGAAAAGAGAAGAGCGTATTTCTTTTTCATATCCTCCTTAGAATCCCATATAGCCTCCTCTACAAACTGATTTCTCCACAAGACTTTGACTGATGCAACTTCTTCGGTTCTCAACTTGTGAATGATTTCACGTATCAGGACACGTCATCCAATACTAAGTGCCAATGATCGTTAGTCAGTAATATAACCCAACTAAGTGAGTTGGAGTCGAATCCCACAGGGTGTGGTATGTATTTGAGAATCAGTAGAAAAGCCTGAATGTGTTCAAGTCAATCATAGGTAAAAACATTTATGAATAAAAGCATGGTTCAAGTTTGGGGTGACACAAGTGTCAAATAACATGGGATTTGGGTTCAACTATTAGCTACAACAGCAAATAACACGAAATTAACAAATATGCAGACGGGTTCTTGGGATGTGATTGGATTATGGGCTAAGGTAGACAAATGGGTGATTGCAATTAATAGTGAATAGCTATAAATCAGCGAATAAGATAGACTTTAGTGGATATAAACTTTCCCTCGAACAATTTACCCCGAATCAAATTAGTTTCTCTCGAACACCAATAAGCAGCAATTAAGAATATCCTATGCTTTAGTCCATTCACTCTCTCGAGCTGAATGTGTGGAAAAGGGTTTAGGATTCACTATCTCGAGCTGAACTCATGACAACCCAACACCCACAGACCATCAAATCAGTAATCGTGGTTTTAAAACATCTCTTTCGAGCAAGCCAAAAACACGAAGGTAGAGTTGCATTTGCAACTACAACCCTTTAGATTAAGCCATGACTACTGAATGAAATCACATTAAAACTGCATTTACACTATCAATTAATAATACCCAATAGCTAAATCAACCCATAATCACATAATCACACCCCAAGAATTACGATTTAAGCTAGACATCATAAAAAGATAAAAATCGTTACCAAATTGTATCTACATCAACTGGGTACGATTAATTTCGTCTTTACAAAGGTCTAAGATGAAGAATCTTCAACACCCACTTCCAATTTCTCAGAAATGGAAATCTTCAAAGCTAAGGAAAATATTGTCTCCAAACTCAGTTCTAAGCTCTCTAACTTGAAAACTGAACAATAATGAAAACTTGATAAAAATCTGTTACTAAACTAAAAATTCAAGCATGTATTTATAGTCGCCAAAAATGTGCTACGAAGGACCATTCGGCGCAATAAGTCGGGATCGCTGATCCACTCGGTGGTCCGCCCTTTGGTCAGTTACATCGCCTTTTTACTTTGGCCTTCAGCAACTTCAAGTTTTGTAACTTTGGGCGATATAGCATTGCATCGCGGAACCGTTCGCCGACTCGCCGACTGCTCCTTTCTATCGCCAACTTGATTTTCTCCTTCAGGGCTTGGCACACTGGAACATTAGGCGAGACCATGGCCATTCGGCGACTCGCCCAATGGTTTAGGCGATCCTCAAGCCTTCTTTTCTTCGTTCTTTTAGCTGCCTTGTTCCTTTTTGCTCATTAGTGTCAATGCTTTATTCTTCAATCCAAATACCTAAAAATCAAGGATTTATATCAGTTATTAGCACAAAATATGCATTTGGGGACACTAAATCTATTAAAATAAAGCCCTAAATGAGTCCAAATCGTGGACTCATCAGTGAACCTGATGATCATGAATCTAGACTGGAATCTCTTCATAGGACAAGTTGTCCTTCACTGCGATACTATAAGTAGGCTTAATAAGTAAAGGATCGTCCAAACACTTCTTTAGCAAGGAAATATGAAATACTGAATGGGCAACTACTAACTTTTGTGGTAGCTCCAACTCATAAGCCACATTACCAATCCTCTTGGATATCTATAAGGACCAATATCTAGGACAGAATTTCCCAATGTACCACACCTCAAAACAACCTTCATGGGCGAGATCTTCAGATATACCTAATCATCAACCTCAAACTCCAAATCTCATCTTCTAACATTTGTGTAGGATTTCTCATGACTCTTTGTTATTTTCAACCTCTCTTGGATTTTCTTCACCTTCTCCATGGATTGATTAACTAAATCTAGCCCTATCAGCTGAGCTTCACCAACCTCAATCCAGCCAATAAAAGACCTACATCTCGCCCATAAAGAGCCTCTTACGGAGCCATCTGAATGCTGAAGTAATAATTGTTATTGTATTCAAACTCTATCAGAGGAAAGTGGTCATCCCAATTACCTTTGAAATCCAAAACACAAGCTCTAAACATATCCTTCAAGGTCTGAATTGTGCGCTCTACTTGATTATCTATCTGAGGATAGAAAGCAGTACTAAGGTTCACCTTCAAACCCAAATCTTTATGAAACGACTTCCAAAAGTGTGTGGTAAACTGAGCAACTCTATCTGAAATAATGGAAAAGGGTACTCTATGAAGTAAAACTATCTCTCGAATGTATAAACTAACATACCCCTTTACACTCATAGCTTCCTGTTTTAGATTTGTGAACTCTCTCACCTTTGCTTCCCTTAGCTCTCGGGGAAAGAAATGCCCCAAGAAAGCATTCTTAAACACAACCTGACTCAAAAATAGTGCTCCCCCTGACCTGTTCTTTTTCCACTGGTCAAACCAAATGTTAGCAACACTTTTGAGTTGATAAATAGCCAACTCCACATGCTTTGCATCCGCAACTAGAATAACTCCAAACAGTTTATGTAACTCCTCCATAAAGTTATTTGGATCCTTAGTGACCTTCGACCCTGTTGTCACGACCCAAGAGCACCTCCTAGTCGTAACATGTCGTACTCGACCCCGAAGGGGACTAATACAAGCCTCATAGCTCATTCATTCCATAAGAAACTTGAAAATAGAGAAGAATTAAAAACTTTCTTTGCAATCAAAAACATCTTCCATTAAAAAGCAAGGGAAGACTTTCTAGTCTTTATACACTGTCTCAAACCATCTAATACTTTGAGTACAACTTTGGGACTTAGCCCATACATAAGCTTTAACATAAACTAAAGACATAAAAAGAACATGATTGGTTTTGTCCTCGAAACTATGAGGACTCACCAAGTCTTCATCTTCAAGCACCTTAGAAACCTATCCTTCAAGCATAGAACACTAACATCTCCAACGCCTACACTTTGGTAAAAAGGGAAAAGAATGGGGTTAGCACATCCGATGTACTAAGTATGATGACCATGCAAAAACATGCTTAAAAAGGGACATTTGATTGAAAGCCATGCTTTTATGCCATTTTTGTAAAACATCATGAACATTTATCAAAGAGGCATATTATAAGTCACAACCAACATACAACGTCACATATCTCACATTTAGTCAAAATCACATATAGCACTTTACCTTCACCTTGAGCCTTCACCTCAAGTAATCCTCAAGCTATACCTTGTGGAATGTATGGATAGCGTCCCATACCACCACCCACACTAAGGTACCACCTTAAGGTCACCAAAAGTGAACTTACCATTCATCTTTCTCACCTTTAAACAATAGAGCATATAAGACACATAAACATCACATGAATCACATCATCATATTAAGACCAACATCTAAGACAACTCTAAGTCATACTTGTGCAAGGTGCAAGTAGCATCCCATACTACTACTCACACTAAGTACTCCTTTGAAGTCACCATAGACAAGGCACATTCACAAACAATAAGTGATGACAAGGAAGTAACTCATAATACAATCCAAGTATAGCATGCATCTTTGCATTTAAGCATTTAAGCCAACATTCTTCATTAACTTCATTTAGGACACGTTCATGCATAGAGAGGACTTTTATTCATTAGACATTAGATCAACATTCTCATTAACTTCTTCCTAGGAGGACATTCAAACAATAGCCATTAAGACTTAGAGAACTCACTATGACCCTCTCAAAGCCTACTTATGCAATGCATGGATAGCATCCCATACTACTACCCACACTTTGTAGAACTCCTCGAGAAACCATAATGCACATCTCACATGATGGGAATAGGCATTAACCGACATAGACCATGAGAGCTAAATCATGGAATCCGATGTACTATCCCACATCGTAAGGGTTGGTCTACTTGCCTAAGGTAAACCGGTAACATTAACTCATATGGAATCCACTATCTATTATCCTATGTGTGCACATAGTTATAAGATAGAAAGATGTTCATTGGAAGTCTAGCCTAACATTGGGAGAGTTTCCATCCTACCATATCCACTCGGTGCTTAACCTCCATTCCCATAGAGTAGTTCATTCACATTAACATCATTGTACTTGAGAGGGCAACCAACACTAAGTCTACCGACCCAAAGTACATTACACAAGAAAGGGCCACCTTCACTAGGTCTACCGATTCAAGGTACATTAGGGATAGCTCACTGACTTTCCAAGAAGGGTGCCATAAACATTGGGCCTACCGATACAAGGTCATCATTTCACACATGAAACGGCCACCACCATTAGGTCTACCAATTCAAGGTTTAACATTCACATAGGGTTCTAGAACCATCATGAAGGATCACTACATCTAGGTCTACCGGTTCAAGACATAGCCTAAAATACCTCATTAGTTATTTATGAAAGGGCTACCAACATTAGGTTTACCGATTCAAGATCATTAACACATTAAGTCAAGATACATTCATTATTCAAGAAGATGATGTCTAAGCCTACCAAGTCAAGATACTTCATTCATGATCACATTCATCAATACAAGAAAAGGATGCCTAAGCCTTCCAATTCAAGAGATCACATTCAACATAGCTTTCTTTTTTCAAGAAGAAGGCACTTAAGCCTACCAATTCAAGATATACAATATTACATTGTAGAACCCTTCACATTCCATCATCAGCATTCATGACTGCTAATAGAGAGATAATATTCAATCCTAACACAATTAGCTTCTAAACATGATCATCATTTTATCATTGAAATCACATGGAAATCCTACACATTATACATTCACATATACAATATCATGATAATACTTCAATTCAATCAAACTATGCCTTCAAGGCCATGATCACAATGTACATAGTAATTAAACATCTCCACCTTTCAAGTGGATCAACCATTCAAGCACAATTCTACTTTAACATGAGATTAGGTCAAACTTTCCCTTTCAAGGCTATGATCACAAACCCTCAATTCATCAACAATTCACCATAATTAGACATAGATGATGATACAATTCAACAATCTAAATCAATCTAAGCATAAATCAATCAACATTCATTCATAATCATCAAACCCACTTTATTAGGTGAAATTTAGGGATTGAGAGAAATCATGGGTTCATATAGTAAAATCATCTTAAATTATCAATTAAACATCAACATAATCATAATTTATCATTTGAAAACGTTTGATGCAAGAACCCATGAGATTGAGTGAAACTTAGGGTTTTTCATGAACTTGAAAGCTTGAAAACTTCTTTGAAATTGACTCTAGGGTGAAATCTAAACCTAGATGAAGGATCCCCATACCTTATACTTGAAGAATCCCACGAAATTGAAGAAGAAACACCTTGAAATCCCCAACCCTAGCTTGAACTTGACCTTGATCTCCAATGGAGTTTCTAAAGAGAACTTTTTGAGAGGGAAGGGTTTGATTTGAGAGATGAAATCTAAATGGGTGTTTAAATGTTTTAATACTCTTAAAATATGTTAAAACACTTAAAATAACCACCCACACATTAATTGGGGCTTGGGGTGAATTTACCAATTCACCCCCACACTTGGCCACAACTTGACAGCAAAATAGTGGTCATTCACGCCCTAGAGTCATGGACCGTGAGTCTATTCACGGACCATGTTGTGGGTCCATGATCTAGGACTGTGGCTTTTTTTGTAGGGGCTTGACCTACGGAGGCCATCCACGGGGCGTGGATGGACCTACGAGGCGTGGACCCCTTTCGTAGGTCACCAAACTTTGGCCAACAAACTTGGTTTGGTGCAACCTTGGGGTTTAAGCTTAGGGTCCTCCTCAAGAAACCCTAGGGTGGTCCATGCGGAGTCGTACCTTGACATTTTACCCCTCAACCAAAGCTCGGGACAATATCAAACACCATCCAACCTTACACTAAACTCAAACGCACGCACGTTAGGTTCTAGTTTCACTAGTTCATTTTTAGGGTCGTTACACCTGTGAACTTTAGGGTATTCATCCTCAAAAACTCACGAACTCAGGATGTATCAGCCACCACCTGATGACCCACTTTTTATTGAGCAGCCTGACTTGCTACAACCTAAGTGAGCATCTGAATAACAATCTTGATCTCAACATTTGTGACATCTTCATGAGAGGGTTACATAGGATGCACTCCTGATGCATTGGGAGCTTCTTGACCTTGAGGATTAGCATTCCTCGTAGCAGGATGTCCTCGATCAGCTCTTCATAGAGTCGTGATCTGAAAAGACACGTGTAAGCATGAGTTAAAAGAAATTTTATAGAGTTGAACTCTACCGAACGAACAAAATTAAGAAGAAAGTAAAAAGTTACTAAATGTCGTAGCTTCCTCATTATAGATGTGGCGCACTTCACTCCAATAAAAAGGACTCATCTAGACGCGACTTCATAGACACCCTAAGACTATTGAACTTAGGTCTCTGATACTAAGTTTGTCACGCCTTAAGCCTACACCATGGATGTCGTCGGCACACGAGAACCATTGTTTGCTCCCAAACGAATCCTCAGTCTTTGTGACTACTAATTGGGACATTTGACTCAAGCATATTAGAAGCTTTAAAGGGAAAAATGAAATTCAACTGTCTCAAATGCTCTTTTAAGAAAAATATAATAATCGCAAAACACTTTAAAGAAGTTTTGAAGAAACTTCAACTCTAGCTATCTATTTATAAAGCCTCCAAGTTCAAAATAGACGTTAGGACAAGACCCTCGACAACCAAATTAAATACTAGAATGAAAAATGGGGACTTTTGGAATGTGAGGAGGACTCACCAAACTCTCAAATGGGAAGTGCAGAGTGATCTCAACAAAACTCATGTTGATGATCCTGAACACTTGTATCTGCATCATAAAATAATGGAGGTCGAATGACATCAGTACATTAACTGTAAGAGTATGTAAAATAGCCGAAATGAAATGACTAAATGAAACGACTGCAATAGATATTATTATATACTCAACTGAAAAAGAAATAAAGGAGTGAAATCATTCAAAACTTTACCAAAACACATACTCATCTATGAACTCAACATATTGAGTGCTAGTAATAAAAATACACTTTTAACTCTAATTGGGAGATTCTCTAACTGACAACCATCAATATGAGTAACGTTATAATACATCGTCTTGTCCATCCTGCCAGAACTATCATATATCTTTCTAAGTGTAACATTCTGGAAATTTGTAAACTAAACTAGAGTCTAACATAAAACTAATAGGCTTAGCTAAAGCTTGACGTTAGGGTTAAAGCCTTGAACGTGCCTTCCCATACCTTAAAAATTTATGTTTAAGTGTTAAACTATCAAAGCCTATACCCCAAGGACCAACCATGGGTCCTTGAGGAAAAGACCTTGAAGGCTGCCAGGGAGTGACCCACGGATGGCACCCATACCTCGTGGTTCAAGCCACGCTCCGTGGAGGCAGTGTGCAGGCATTCGTAGGTCAAGACCCCAAGAGGGGATCTGCATTCTACCACTTACGGAACTGCAGGATAGCCAGTAGGTCCACTCACGGTCCGTGAGTGGTGGGCGTGGATGGGCCTGCAATGATGTCCAATATCGGCCAATGTAGGGGTCTTTAGGTAAATTCCTAATTAAGTTAGTTTAATGGAGGGTCGTTTTATATTGTTTTATTAGACCTATATAAGACTTTTTAAGTCATTAACTAACTAAAACACTTCATAAAATCCCAACTACCCAAATCAAAATCAAACCCTCTCCAAAATCTTCTCTCTAGAACCCCAAAGAAGAAGAAGGAGAAAATCAAGTTAGGGCTTGAAGAAGGACTCTTTCTGACATGATTTTGTTGGATTTCTTCACCTAAGGTATGGCAGTCTTTGATTCATGGAATGCTTTCATCCAAGGAGTCCTCAAACTCTCAATTTCAAAGTAGGGAACTCTCCAAAACTTAGGGTTTTCACTCCAAGTCATGGAGTCTTTCTAAAAACGTTTTAATGATTTAATTATCTTATATTATGATCGAATTTCTGTTTTATGGTGGTTTTATGGTAAAATTTCCCATGAATCCATGAAATCCCCATATCCCTAATTTATGACCTTGTGATGTGGGTGAATTCTATGGAATTGTACTTGTTGTAATTTAGTTATTCTAATCATGTTATTATCCATGTTTAATGAAGTAACCCTTGATGTGGTTGGGAGAATGTGATCCTTGATCCAAGAAGGGTAAAACGTGGGAATTATGCCAAATTGTGGGCTCCATGTATATATACTTTATGAACATGATTATAATCTAGTTATTGTGTTAATTGAAAGTTCATTCTCATAAAAACTTAATGAACATGATGTGAAAGTATTTCTCACTATATGATGATTCTAAGGTTGAAAGTCAATTCTCACCTATTGAATCTATGAGCTTTTTATGAATTGTGTTGGATGGAGGGTAAGACACTCCTTCATGCATATAAATTCAATTCAAGACAAAACATGTAATTGTGGGAAGTAATGCTTAGAACCGAGTTGATATTGAATATGAGATAGAGGCTCTCCCGTTAATTAAAAAGGTCGGGTTTCTAAATGTAATCTCATGAGATAGAAGCTCCCCCGTTAAGTAAGGTTGGGTTTCTAATAACAATCTCCGTATCTCGTAACTATGTGCCCTCATAGGTCTTTAGCTAGTGTATCCACCTAAGAGCTAATACATATAGTTCTACCTTAGGAAAGTAGGACACCTCTTTTCGGTGTGGGGAATGACACCGGATTCCATGTTAATCTCACATGGTCTATGTCGGTTAAGGCTTAGGTACCAAGGTAGATTATGTGTTCCGGATGTAGATGGGTTAAGGGAGCAAATTTTAGAGGAGACTCATAGATCTCGACATTCTATTTATCTGGAAGCCACCAAGATGTACTGTGATTTACGGGAAGTCTATTAGTGGAATGGTATGAAGAAGGATATTGCGGGATTTGTAGCCAAATGTCCTAATTGTCAACAAATTAAGGTTGAGCACCAAAGGCCGAGTGGTTTGTTGCAAAATATACCAATTCCCACTTGGAAGTGGGAAGAGGTAAATATGGATTTTATTGTGGGTTTGCCTCGTACTCGATGGCAACCTGATTCCATTTGGGTCATTGTTGATAGGATGGCAAAATCAGTTCACTTCATTCCCATCAAGGTTTCCCTTTCGGTGGAAGACTATGAAAATTTGTATATAAGGGAGATAGAGAGGTTGCATGGAGTTCTTTTATCCATTATTTCGGATTGGGGTACTCAATTTACTTCACATTTTTGGAAGTCTTTCCAAAAGGGGCTTGGTATTAAGGTGAAACTTACCACCGCTTTTCACCCTCAAACGGATGGTCAAGCGGAATGCACCATTAAAAATTTAGAGGACTTGTTGAGGGCGTGTGTTATAGATTTCAAGGATAATTAGGACGACCACTTGCCATTAATAGAGTTTGCTTACAATAATAGTCACCACTCAAGTATCGGTATGGCTCCTTTTGAAGCCTTGTATGGTAGGAGATGTAGGTCTTCAGTTGGTTGGTTTGAGGTAAGTGATATTTCTCTTATTGGTCCCGAATCGGTTTATGAAGCTATTGAGAAAGTTTGGCTCATTAGAGAGAAGTTGAGGACGGCTCAAAGTAGCCAAAAGTCTTATTCCGATGTGAGAAGAAGGGACCTAGAATTTGAAGTAGGTGATTGGGTCTATTTTAAAATCTCACCCATGAAGGGTGTGATGAGGTTTGTTAAGAAAGGGAAACTTAGTCCCCGGTATGTAGGCCTATATCAAATTTGGAAGCATATCGGGAAAGTTGCCTATAGGTTGGATTTGCCAAATGAGTTGGTTCCGTTTCACCCGATATTTCATGTTTCTATGCTTAAAAAGTGTATTGGGGACCCGGTGTCCATTATTCCTTTAGAAGGGTTGGGAGTTGATGAAAGCATTTCCTATGAAGAGGTTCTGGTAGAGATCTTGGACCGGCAAGTCAAGAGATTGAGAAACAACGAAGTAGCATCTATTAAGGTTTTATGGAGAAATCATTTAGATGAGGGTGCTACATGGGAGGCCGAGGCCAATTTGAAGTCCCTATACCCTGATCTCTTTCCTTCTACTCCTATTCAAGCTTGAGGTAAGTAGTTCCTCTAGAATTTCCTTGTTTTGGAAGTCATGTGCGAATTATGTGTTTTCCATGGTTTCCTTAAACTATGCATGTTCTTGGTGAAATTCATGATTAGTGAGGAAATGAGTTTTCATGATTTATGTTCCTCATGTTGTTGTGCATTTGGTATGAGTTACCTATTTGACTTCACGAGATGTGTTGATGAACATGCTTTAGTATGCTTTTGAGAGTAATTGCATATTGGCTCCATGATGTTGTGTTGAGAATTATTTTAGTTGGAGAAGTGAGTTCCTCCTATGAATATGAGAAATATTGAGTTTCATGCATATTTGGGTTATTAGATGTAGTTCCTACTCCCTTGTATTGCATTGATTATGTTTTGAGATAGTTGTTGTTTCTCCTTTGAATTGTGCATTATTTTGATGTTTCATGCATAATGCGCTGCTAGTATTGAGTTTTTACTTCCGTAATGTGTCTAGATCATCATTTGAGGACGAATGTTCCCAAGGGGGAGATATTGTAACATTCCGGAAATTTGTAAACTAAACTAGAGTCTAACATAAAACTAATAGGCTTAGCTTAAGTTGAACATTAGGGTTAGAGCCTTGAACGTACCTTCCTGTACCTTAAAAATTTATGTTTTAGTGTTAAAATGTCAAGGCCTAAACCCCAAGGACCAACCATGGGTCCTTGAGGAAAAGACCTTGAAGGCTGTCAGGTTGTGACCCACGGATGGTACCCACGCCTCGTGGGTCAAGCCACGCTCGGTGGAGGCAGTGTGCAGGCATCCGTAGGTCAAGACCCCAAGAGGGGAGCTACAGGCCACCACCTATGGACCTGCAGGACAGCTAGTGGGTCCGCTCACGGTCCGTGAGTGGTGGGCGTGGATGGGCCTGCATTGCTGTCCAATATCGACCAATGTAGGGGTCTTTAGGTAAATTCCTAATTAAGTTAGTTTAATGGAGGGTCATTTTATATTGTTTTATTAGACCTATATAAGACTTTTTAAGTCATTAACTAACTAAAACACTTCATAAAATCCTATAAGAGCTAGGGATGATAAGAAACATAGGAAGAAACATACTAGTAGAAAGTTAAGAAAAATAAGAAGAAAATTAAACAAATTATATCCAGAATATAAACAACTCAATATCACAAAAACTGATAACGACAAATTAGATCAATTAATAGATGGTATATCTAAAATAGAATATAAATATATTCAATATTTAAAGAAACAATGAATAACGAGAATGAAGAATATAGACAAAAACTTAACGAAATAATTATAGCAAAAAGACAAGAATTGAGACATAGGCAAAATAGACATAACAGTAATATATTTGCAAAAATTTGTAAAAAATCTATAGTAACATAGAGAAAAACTATTTTATACCTACAAATATAATCTATAATAGCACAGAGAAAAACTATTTTTTTATCTAGAGATACAAATTGAAAGTTTAGAATATAAACTTCAACACAATCTATAAATGAATAAAGGAGAATACGCAATAGATGAAAAAACATATGAAAACTATGACGGATTTAAAATAAAGATAATATTTTCTAATCTAGGAAGAAGATATAAGAAAATAGGTGATAATCTAAGTTTAATGTTAGAAAAAGAAACGGTAAAACTAGAAGATAGTTTAACTGCTATGATAAGAATAACAAAAGAAAATGAAGAAATAGATAGAAAAATGTAAATTGAAAAAATAAAACAACAAGCAAAAAAGGAAGTACAACAATTAGAAGAAGTAAAAAATACTAAAATAATAGAACTAGAAAAAGAGTTGGCAATATTAAAAGAAATGTATGAAATTAAAGAAAAAGAAAAAGAACAAAAAACAAAATTAGCAAATGAGATAAATAAATTTAAAGAAAAATTACAATTAGAAGACGAAATAGAAGAAAAAGGAGAAAATAGCCAAGATAATCTACCTGCAATAAGAATTGATGAAATAAACGACGATGATCTAAATGGACAACACTCAGAAACAAGCGAAACATATATGGAACTTTTAGCAAACATAGATAATACAAAGAATTTAGAAATAAATACAGGAGACGTAGACATGAATGAAAAACCTAGCACATCAGGAGTAAAAAACCCAAAAAATTTAAATCCAAAATATTATAATGAAAACTATAAATAATATGATAGAGAAAAAACTATATAGGATAAAAGATTAAATAAAAAATGGAAGCCTAAACCAATAACTGAACAACATGATTTTTTAGATTTAGATTGTGTAGTAGATATAAATAAAACAATTCAATTATGGATAAGATATATATCAAAACAATTAATAGATAACAAAATAGAGATGACAGAAACACCAGGATACATAGAAGAATACTTATAGGAACAGTAAAATTATGGCTACAAAATTTATCAGATGAAAGTATAAAAACTTTAAGAAGTAATAAAAAATCTAGTGGTAAATTAGCTACTACAACTATGGAAATATTATATAAATAAAAAGTAGTTATAAGAAATGAATTCAGTAGTATGACAACAGAAGTAGAAGAACAAAATAAAGAAAAAATCATAAATCGAAATCTAATGACAAAATTAACAATATGTAATATGTGTTATATAGATGAATATACATGCGCATTTAGAGAATATTATTATAAAGGAACATATAGCACATAAGAAAGAAAAGAAATAAGAAAAATTATATTTTACAAAATTACCAGAACCTTTTAATTCAAAAATAATAAAAAGTTGGAATGAAACAGG
>NW_006238937.1:2713675-2713878 GCF_000226075.1 Solanum tuberosum | reverse complement strand
GTGACAGGAGAACATGATAAACAGATAATCTAGTTCATAATAATCTAATATGAATTTAATCAATTATGAATATGATAGGAAGGAATAATTCAAAATAAAAAACCTGCATAAACAACAAACATGACTACATACATGCATGATGAAATGGTAAAAAACTATGAAACTTTAATCTTATATATACTTAAAGGTATAGAAATAATTGA
>NW_006238937.1:2712898-2713215 GCF_000226075.1 Solanum tuberosum | reverse complement strand
TGAATTCCTCACCTACCACACTACCAAAAATGTCATGAACTCCGTGAATTCCTCACCCCCAAAAAATGGTATCAGAGCTATGGATGATAAGAAATATTAGAAGAAACATACAAGTAGAAAGTTAAGAAAAATAACAAGAAAATTAAACAAATTACATCCGGAATATAAACAACTCAATATCACAAAAACTGATAACGATAAATTAGATCAATTAATAAATAATATATCTAAAATAGAATATAAATATATTCAATATTTAAAGATACAATGAATAACGAGAATAACGAATATAGACAAAAACTTACTGAAATAATTAT
>NW_006238937.1:2709686-2712712 GCF_000226075.1 Solanum tuberosum | reverse complement strand
ATAGAAAGTTTAGAATATAAACTTCAACACAATATATAAATGAATAAGGAAGAATACGCAATAGATGAAAAAACATATGAAAACTATGACGGATTAAAAATAAAGATAATATTTTCTAATCTAGGAAGAAGATATAAGAAAATAGGTGAAAATCTAAGTTTAATGTTAGAAAACGAAACGGTAAAACTAGAAGATAGTTTAACTGCTATGATAAGAATAACAAAAGAAAATGAAGAAATAGATAGAAAAACGGAAATTGAAAAAATAAAACAACAAGCAAAAAAGGAAATACAACAATTAGAAGAAGTAAAAAATACTAGAATAGTAGAACTAGAAAAAGAACTAGCAATATTAAAAGAAATGTATGAAATTAAACAAAGAGAAAAAGAACAAAAAACAAAATTAGCAAATGAGATAATTAAAATTAAAGAAAAATTGCAATTAGAAGAAGAACTAGAACAACATTCGGAAACAAGTGAAACATATACGGAACTTTTAGCAAACATAGATAATACAAAGAATTTAGAAATAAATACAGGAGACGTAGACATGGATGGAAAACCTAGTACATCAGAAATCAAAAACCCAAAAAATTTAAAATATTATAATACAAACTATGAACAATATGATAGAGAAAAAAACTATATCGGATAAAATATTAAATAAAAAATGGACACCTAAACCAATAACTGAACAACATGAATTTTTAGATTTAGACTGTGTAGCAGATATAAATAAAACAATCTAATTATGGATAGGATATATATCAAAACAATTAATAGATAACAAAATATGAATGACAGAAACACCATGATATATAGAAAGAACACTTAATAGGAACAGTAAAATTATGGCTACAAAATTTATCAGATGAAACTTTAAAAACTTTAAGAAGTAATAAAAATTTAATGGTGAATTAGCTACTACAACTATGGAAATATTATATAAATACGAAGTAGCTATAAGAAATGAATTTGGTAGTATGACGGCAGAAGTAGAAGAACAAAATAAAGAAAAAATACATAAATCGAAATCTAATGACAAAATTAGCAATATGTAATGTGTTATATAGATGAATATACATGTACATTTAGATAATACTATTATAAGGGAACATATAACACAGAAGAAAGTAAAGAAATAAGAAAATTTTATTTCACAAAATTACCAGAACCTTTTAATTCAAAAGTAATAAAAAGTTGGAATGAAGCAGGATTAACAGATACCTTAGGAGGTAAAATGAAATTCTTGCGACGATGGTTTATAGAACTATGCGAAAAACATAAAGAAGAAATAAAAATGGAAAAAATATTAGTAAAAAACTTGGCATATTGCAAAAATAAAACAGCACCTTAATTTGGTTCTACGGATAGGTATTATAAAAATAGAAAGAAATATAATAAAAAATACAGATCAAAATATAAATATAAAAAACCGAGAAGAAGATACTATGTAAGAAACTACAAAACCAAAAGACAATATAGTCCAAAGAGAAAACTAACGGAATATACTTGTTATAATTGTGGAAAATTAGGACACATAGCTAGAGATTGTTAATTACCTAAAAATCCAAAGAAAAAAAAAATATTAGAAATAATAATTAACGATGAAAAATATACGCCGATAGAGTACATAGATTATGAATTAGAAAGTGAAGATAGCATATATGAAATATCAGAAAATGAAATAGATAATGATATAGAAATAGAATCAGACAATGAATTCTATAATATAAAAATGACTGAAACAGATATATAAATAATAACTAAAGAAGAACATCAAGACGAAGAATCTTTAGAACAAAATTAATATTTGATAATAGTATATTTGAACAAATAAAAGAAAAAGAATTTGACCTAAGCGTAGCAAAAATATTCGAAATACCAATAATAAGAAACTGGTTTAAACGACAAAAAGAAGAATATTATGTAGTAAGTCAAAGAGAACATATTATAGATTGCAAATACACCAAAGGAAAGGCTAAAATATCAATAATAAACAAACGAATAATAAATAAAGAAATACAAGATATTAAGGCCAAAAATCCAATTAAATATGTACATTTTAGGAGGAACAGAAATACTAATAAAAGCATGTTTTAAGGAAGGAATAGATACATCCATTTAAATATACTTAGCAGATGATAGAATTATACAACCCATAGAAAAAAGTATAATAAGTGCAGTAAAATGTAACCTCATATACCAAAAATTTAAATTCATAATAAGTGTTAACTACTCAGTAGCAATAAATGACAGGAATATAGATAAATCACTAGTATTATATTGGAAAATGTCAGGAATAGAACTTGCTCCGGGAAATAAAATATTTACAGCTAAATGTAAAAACTTATATGTTTTACCAACTAAACATAAAATAACAGCAAAATATAAAATAAATAAATAAAAATAGAAAATCCTTTTGAAAGAATAATCACAGTCATACACAATAATGACTATAGTTATAATGAGATTGAAATAGAAGATTTAGAAATAGTAAAAGAGAGATTAAGCACATCAAAAAGAATAAACACAAACTGTGAAATACCACAAATATAATAAAAAATGAGTATCTCAAAAAGAATAGATAAAACTCCACAAAAATCAATGGAAGAAGAAATAAAACCACATCATTACTACATAACGGGAGTAATGGAACAACGAAAATATTTAATATTAATAAATACAGGACAAGAAGAAAACTATATTACAAGAGAATTAGTGACGGAAGATGAAATAATAACTACTGAACAATCATGCCCCGAACTACCAAAATCGTTAATGTATACCGAAGAAACTACAGAAAAGGAAATAATCATTGGAGGAATACCAATAGTAATAAAATTTAAAATATATCAAGGAGATGAAAATATAACTTTAGGAATAAAATGGCTAGAACAAGTAAAACCATATAATCTAGAAGACAAACAGTTAACAATAAATTATGAAAATAAAAGAGTAATAATAAAAAGAACTTTAGTAGGATAAAAATATGAAAATATATATACTTGCAAAGAAAATAATAGA
>NW_006238937.1:2706230-2709535 GCF_000226075.1 Solanum tuberosum | reverse complement strand
AAAACACCAATAGTAGTAACAGGATTTAATAATGAAGGAAGCATGATCACATATAAGGCAAAAAATATAAAAATACAAATATGGGATAAGATATTAACTATAGAGGAAATATATAACTTTGAATTGACTACAAAAGATATGTTATTAGGAATGCCATTTTTAGAAAAGTTATACCCACATATAATAACAAAAATACACTGGTGGTTCACAACACCGTGTAAACAAAAAATAGGAGCAAAAAGAGTAAATAACAAAAAACAAAAAACAAAAAAATGGATAAAAGGAAGTGAAAAAATTACACAAATATTAGAAAATATAAAAGAAGAAGAACCTAAGATAGAATTAATTATATTCTCTATAGATAAAGTAAAAATAATCCAAGATCAGTTAAAATTATTATATAGTGAAGATCCTTTACAAGGATGGGAATAACATAAAACAAAAAATAAAAATTGAGCTAATTGATAATAATAGTATAATAACCCAAAAATCATTAAAATATATCATTAATGATTTAACAGAATTTAAGTTACATATAAGTGAATTACTAGAAAAAGGGTATATACAAGAAAGCAATAGTAAGCATACAAGCCCAGCATTTATAGTAAATAAACATAGTGAATAAGAAAGAGGAAAAACTAGAATGATCATTGATTATAGAAATTTAAATGCAAAAACTAAAACATATAATTACCCAATACCAAATAAAATATTTAAAATAAGACAAATACAAGAATATAATTACTTTAGTAAATTTGACTGCAAATGAGGATTTTACCACTTAAAGTTAGAAGAAGAATCTAAAAAACTCACAGCATTTACAGTACCACAAAGATTTTATGAATGGAATGTATCACCATTTGGATATGAAAATGCACCAGGTACATATCAACATTTTATGGATAACTACTTTAAACAACTAGAAAATTGCATAGTATACATAGATGATATACTATTATATTCCAAAACACAAGATGAGCATATAAGATTATTAGAAAAAATTATACATATTATAGAATATTAAAGCATAAGCCTAAGTAAAAAGAAAGCAGACATAATGAAAAAAGCAAATAGAATTCTTAGGAATACAAATAGATAAAATTGCAATCACAAGTAGTACAAAAAATAATTAACTCAAATAAACAACTAGATACAAAAAAGAAATTACAATCATTTCTAGGACTAGTAAATCAAGTAAGAGAATACATACCAAAATTAGCAGAGAATTTAAAACTATTACAACAAAAATTAAAGAAAGATGTAGAATACCAGTTTGATAAGAAAGACCAAACACAAATACAAAAATAAAACTATTATGTAAGAACCTACCTAAACTAAATTTTTCGGATGAAAACAAATAATTTACTTATATAGTAGAATCAGACGCCAGAGAAAAAAGTTATGGTGGAGTCTTAAAATATAGGTATGATAAAGAAAAAATAGAACATCATTGTAGATATTATTCAGGAACATTTACTAATACATAAATAAGATGGGAAATAAATAGGAAAGAATTATATTCAGTATATAAATGTTTACTATTATTTGAACCATATATTGTATATAACAATTTTTTTATAAGAACCTATAATACACAAGTAAAATGGTGGCTAACAAGAAAAATACAAGATTCGGTAACTACGAAAGAAAATGAGAAGATTGGTATTAAATATATTAAATTTTACATTTACTATTCAAGTGATAAAAAACTGACAAGAATGTTATTGTAGATTACTTATCAAGACAAAGCTACACAGACTGAAAAAGAAAATACTATCGAAGAAATACTCAAAGCTATGAACCTACTTTGCACAAAAGTAGAAAATATTGACAAAGAGCTACACAAATACGAAGTTAGCAGCATGACTATTAAAATACGGAGCTAAGTCTATCGGAAGACTTCAAAAATCCAAATCTAAAAGGTGCCGTTGGGAAACACCTTAAAACCCATAATGTTTGTTTAAATACAGCTGCAGGTACGAGCAAACAAGTTGGTGAAAAACAACATATGAAACAAACTTAAACCAGCTATTTGAAAAAACCATTTACTGAGAGAACACCAAAAAACACTTTGGCTATGGAACCCCAAAACTCAACCTATGCAGATAGCCTACAAAAACGAGAAAAAAATTATATAACCATGTTACGAGAACCTATATTGAAAATATATACAAAATCCAAACCTATTTAAACCGTAATCCTAGATCCACTACAACCAAAGAGCTAAATCAAGACTACCTAACCCAAAAATTACAAGGTTATAACAAGCTAATTGCACAACCAAAAATTAACGCCAATTTAGTAAGAACATGTTACAATTATGGACTATTAAATACCGTATATACATACGATGGAGAAGAGATAAGTGGAATACTAGAATTACACAAAGCATTCGTCACATATAAAAGAGTTACCAAAGGAAATTTATTTTATATAAAGTTTTATACAGCACCAGCGGAGTTACTATACGAGAAGATAAAACCTCCTATTCAAGTTATTAAGATAGGATTAACCAAATATATGATTATACCTGATGATATCGGACAACAAGAAGAAGTACAAAAAATTGAGATACCAAGTTTTTATGCCAATAAAAGAATAATTGGTATATCAACTATTATACAAGAGTTAGCAAATAATTATTTGAACAGAAATGCTATATGGAGTTACTACTCTAGAGACCAGTTAATGATATATTCAAATTCAAGAGAACTAAGGAAAGAAGATATGGATGAAGTCCAGCGATGAATTTTATCATTATTAAAATCAGAAGAAAGACCTACGACAAGAGCACTCAAAGCAAGATTTATTTCGCCAGAACTATTAACTAGATATTGCAAGCTAATTGGACACAAATACCCTGATCATCTGTGTTCAAACTGTAATGGAGAAGACAACGTGATTCCCGATGTCCAGTTAGAATAAAGTCAAGACAAAGAAGATAGGGACAAAGAAGATAAAGACAACTAAAGAGATAAGGCAAAGAAGATATATTTGGCCAAAAAAGTCAAAAGAAAATAGTGAATAGTACTATTATTTTAAATTATTAGTCTTATTGTAAGAAGGTGTAGTGTAAATTAGTCAACAATGTAGGATGCATATTAAAAGTGGTAGGTGTGGTGTAGGGACAAGTGTAAAGTGGGTAGGTATGGTAGTGTAAAAAAGTCATAAAGTAAATAGTACTATATAAGAAAGTCATGAAGTAGTGCATTATTGTACATTAATATAGAGATATGATAGAATTTGTAAGTGCAGTAGATAGCATTTCATTGCTATATAAAGGAAGGAAGATGTAACATAAAGGA
>NW_006238937.1:2680469-2705985 GCF_000226075.1 Solanum tuberosum | reverse complement strand
ATAAAAAACTATGAAACTTTAATCTTATATATACTTAAAGGTATAGAAATAATTGAATTAAGAAGAATAATATGGGAAAAAATATTTAATGATAACGAATCAGATGATATATTAAACCAACAATGGTATGAAATAGACCTACATGATTTAGACCTCGAAAGAATAGAATGGTATGATTTAGAAATAAATTCAGATTAAAATGAACTACGAATATTTACAATATTGGACAGAATCTATGGAAGCTATAAAACTATTAGAACAATTAATGGAGGAAAATTTATATATGTATCTAAGAACCCAAGATATGTTATATCTAGAATATATCATAAATAATATTAAAGAGAAATCAAGATTAAGAAACTTAGCAAAAGAATATTATAATAAAATATTTAGCCAAACATAAAATGAATTCTTCACCTACCAAAAATGGTACACCTACCAAAAATACCATGAATTCCTCACCTACCACACTACCAAAAATGTCATGAACTCCGTGAATTCCGCACCCCTGAAAAATATGCTTTCATCCATGGATTCCTCAAACTCTCAATTTCAAAGTAGGGAATTCTCCAAAACCTAGGGTTTTCACTCCAAGTCATGGATTCTTTCTAAAAACGTTTTAATGATTTAATTATCTTATATTATGATTGAATTTCTGTTTTATGGTTGGTTTTATGGTTAAAATCTCCCATGAATCCATGAAATCCCCATATCCCTAATTTATGACCTTGTGATGTGGGTGAATTCTATGGAATTGTACTTGTTGTAATTTAGTTATTCTAATCATGTTATTATCCATGTTTAATGAAGTAACCCTTGATGTGGTTGGGAGAATGTGATCCTTGATCCAAGAAGGGTAAAACGTGAAAATTATGCCAAATTATGGGCTTCATGTTTATATACTTTATGAACATAATTATAATCTAGTTATTGTGTTAATTGAAAGTTCATTCTCATAAACACTTAATGAACATGATGTGAAAGTATTTCTCACTATATGATGATTCTAAGGTTGAAAGTCCATTCTCACCTATTGAATCTATGAGCTTTTTATGAATTGTGTTGGATGGAGGGTAAGACACTCCTTCATGCATATAAATTCAATTCAAGACTAAACATGTAATTGTGGGAAGTAATGCTTAGAACCGAGTGGATATTGAATATGAGATAGAGGCTCTCCCGTCAATTAAAAAGGTCGGGTTTCTAAATGTAATCTCATGAGATAGAAGCTCCCCCGTTAAGTAAGGTTGGGTTTCTAATAACAATCTCTGTATCCCGTAACTATGTGCCCTCATAGGTCTTTAGCTAGTGTATCCACCTAAGAGCTAATACATATAGTTCTACCTTAGGCAAGTTGGACACCTCTTTTCGGTGTGGGGCATGACACCAGATTCCATGTTAAGCTCACATGGTCTATGTCGGTTAAGGCTTTTTACCAATATAATAATGAAGATGAATTATTAACTATGTTTTCTCAAGGAGATTTACTTAGCATGGGTAAGATTATGGGATCTTACTTATGCATGACACAAGTAGAGTTTGAGGATATTCATAGTAGAGTTCTAGTATGATGTGATGACTTATGTATTGAATATACTCATGATTTATGCTTTCACACTAATTTTCAGGATGATTCTCATACTTGATAATGTGCATGTTCTTCAACTAAATTGTCCATTTTTAGCATACTTTCATGGTTTTATGCATGACTATCATACTTAGTGCATTTTTGTACTAACCCATATTTCTTCTACATTTTCTACAAAGTGTAGATTCCGGTGTTTGAGGTGATCTTCCTTTGATACAAGCTTGGATTCAACTATTCTCCTCGCTTGTGGTGAGTCCTCATGATTCGAGGACGGGACATGTCATTTGAGTTTCTTTGTAGTTCCTTTCTTTTATTGTACTAGACTTTTGGATTTTATGTTGTAAGGGTTGTGACCCTATTTGATACTTCGATTGTATTAGATGGCTAAATGAGACAAGTTAGACTTCCGCTTTCCTTTTATAGAGACTTTTAGATTTAAATGTATTTTACTCTTATTATTCTATTACTTTATGTCATGATATGCTAAGTGGCTTACATGGAGCCTTTCGTGGTTCTTTGTGCCATGTTACGTCTAGGGGTACCCTTGGGTCGTGACACTAGGATATAGAACATCTCAACTAAGTGGATCCACTAAATCTCTGTTCGAAAGCAATAAGGAGTCGTCTAAAAAGTACGATCTTTTACCCGTATTGGCTACATGGTGTATGAGGAATGTGAGTTGTCTGAACTCATCCCCATATAAGTGCTCAATACTACTGCCAATAAATATATATTCATGCTAAAATGTTAAAACATACTCTACCTCAATTTGAGGTAATTGCTCAAAATATCCTCTTAAAAGAGGTAATTGCTCTAAAATATCTCTAAACTCACTAACTTATTTAGAAATCATAATTTCTCTTTTGTCAATGTATAAAGTGATACATTTGGGAATACTTAGTTCCCTTGTACTCTTACACTAATCATATTTAAAACTCTTCCTCAAAACTCATCTTTGCTTTCTCAGAAAATCAATTTGAGACAAAAATATTTTCTTTAAAAGATTCTCAAAAATTATAACTCAAAATAGGGTTCATGCTGAAATATAGACATGAACAAATCAACTCAAGGATCTCAATAACAATATAGAAAACTCAATACTCAGAATTCAACGATACTACTCATCTCAAGAATACTCAAAATCCAAGATAAAACCCTAGATTACTCTTTTACTAAATTTAGATAGATTTAAGGCATGAGAAAGAATTCATTCCATCACTATGATAGAAATACATACTTAGAAGAACAAAGTTCTTGGCGAAACTCAGAGATTGGCTTGAAAACCCTATCTTTCTCCTCTTGGATCATTGATCTAAGACTTGGGAGTGTTAATGAACGTTAAAAAAATGCTTAACAATGTCTAAACGCTTAACTAGGTTTTAAAAGGTCGGGGCTTAGCCTTATAAGGGATGGGAAAAGACTAAAACACCCTTAATTAAAACTGCCGAAGGTGGTCTACAGTTTCAACATACAGTCCTTAGAAATTCCTACGGCCCGTACTGGTAAACCATAAAACCACTTATTGGAACTCAAAATTGGACAACTTTCCATGGGTCCTTTTTACGGATCATAGAACCTTCTATTGTCTGTAGGACCCTCTCATAGAACTCAAGTTCAACTCAAAATCTCACAAAGTCTGGATCACTCCTACGAAACCTATCTATGACCCGTAGATCAATTGACAGCTCATCTTGTCAATTTGTAGAAAAAACTTCAAAAGCTCAAAATTTTCCAAACTCAACATAGTTCCTACGACTCCCTCCTATGGTCTGTAGAACCTTGTACAATCCGTAGGTGGATTTTGTAGAACCAGTTTATCAGCAACATTTTCTGCAAATTTTTCCTTTTCAAGTTCTTGGGTATTACAGTAATACTATAATAGTATGACATAAAGGTTGGTTTTATTTAACTTTCTTATAAAACTATAAATTTTCAATTTAAAACTTTTAACCCGTAAGAATTGTAATTTAAGTAATGTTTAAAGTTTAAACTAAAACTTTAAACAATAAAAAGTAGTAGACATTAAGAACTTTAAAAGTTTAAATTTAATTTTATATTAATCTAATTTATATTAATCTAATGTTAAAGTAGTTGAAAATTAAATTTATAAAATGGCTTCCATTAAATTAAAGATTATTTTAAAAGAAAATCAAGGTGAATAGTTGTATATTTATTTTAAAAAATAAAATTGTACGATTACAAATACGATAAAAAGTACCTAATCTACGTAGCCTCATTCTAGGAAGGGTTCTATTTGAACAAGGCATGAAATATTATTCTAATATCTGTAATTTCCAAAATATTGTTTTCATAAATTTTCTATAATTTCTTGGAAAACATTATCCGGAACTTGTATTTGTTGTTCATTGCTTCCATGCCATCGTCACTATTATCACTAAGTATTTCATCTATATCCTCTTTTACTTGGCTAGTTAATTTTAGCAGTCTATAATTTCTTTTTTCGACATTGATCCTATCTCTAAACAATGTTGATATTTCCAAACTATCCTTTACTAATGAATATCGATGATCTACAATCATAAATCTTTTTACACTGAAGGCTTGTCCCAAAACTATTGATAATACTTGAATCGCTAGCACATCTCGAACAACCTTAGTAAGGTTCGGAAATTGTTCTCCATGATTCTTCCACCAAAGTAATATTTGAGGTTCTCCGTGTCCATCCCTATTCTTTTCCATTCCATGATTAATATATTCATTAAAATCATTATTGTTGGAAGTTTCAAGACCAAGATAATCATCTGCCATTTCATCTAATTCATTTTTTCTAGGCCTACGAGATGGAGGTACAACTATTGGAATATTTTTTTTCCATGGCTCAATATGTATCATATAAATCTTTAGGTTTTGTTACTATTCTACTTTTACAATCTTCAACACTAGAAATTTATTCAAATTGGATTTCTAAATTTGCATAAATTCTTTCAGCTAATTTTTCAACACCTTTTAATTTGTAAGATATGTTGAATAAAGTAGTAGTCAAATAAATTTGAGGAATAAAAAATTATTTTTTTATGATATTTTCAATCCTAAAAACAAGTGAATCTTTAAACTTATCTTTTCCTTTATATTTTGCAAATTCAGATGAAATAGCACAAATATTTATTAAAACAGAAGAAATAGCTGGATAATATTGACAAAAAATAACATTTGTTGCTTAATAAAAAGTACTTAATATCAATAAGTTCTTTTGTCTCTGTAAACAACAAACTTTTGAGCCGAGAAAAATAAATAATCAAGACAGGAAAATTTGAGCAACAAAATGTAATATTTTATTTCAAAATGTAGTGTGTGTTACAATCTATATATGATACTATGAAATATGTTGGACTTGAGTTTGATTTTGAATCAAGGTCTTGAATAGCTTGATCTTGAATTTTTGTCTTCAAACTTGGATTTGAATTATTCGTCATGAACACTTGTATGGTTAAGGTGAATAATGAATATGAATAAGTAACATGATCTTGAACGTCTTAATATTTGCCTTCGTTCTTGATCTTGGACTTGAACTTGAACTTGATTGCTTGAAGTTGTAGGTTGTAGAGAATGTGCGATCTTTGATCCACGAGCTCTCTTCTAGCTTCTGTTCATGAAAATTCCTCCTTTTTTGAATAATGAGGACCCCTATTTATAGTTATAGGGGTGGTGTACCTATCAGATTTGATTGGTCGATTTGAACTGACCAATCACATTCCTCTGTCAAAAGCTTTATTTGATTGATCGGAACATGTCACATATACATGTGACATTATTCTAGTGGCTCATTTAATTTGACTTGAATTACCACATAACTTTGAAACATGGAATGATTTTAGTGGCTTATTTAATTTGACTTGAATTGCCACATAACTTTGGCACATGACATGATTTTCGCGACTTATTTAATTTGACTTGGATCACCACATAAGTTTGAGACATATTCAGTCCCCGTGTCTGCATTCCTTAATTTGGAATCCAACTAAGTGTTCATAATTCTAGTGACTCATTTAATTTGACTTGAATTTCCACATATCCTGAACTATATTCTTGAGTTTAATATAATCCAAATTAATTTATGAATTTAAATCCAAAAAAAAAAAGTTAATGCTTACAAATGTTCCCTACTTCAAGTCTTGTCGGGATATATTTTTATAAAGACTAGGCGTGAAGTACTTAATGAAGATATCATCAAATCATAGAAGAACTTTGGATTATTGTGCAATTGATGGAGAATTTTATAATATTTTCTTATCTTGCTAAAATTATTATATCTTCTTTTGAGCAAGAGGTCATGTGCATACATAATGATATGTCGCGTGGAATGGAACAAGATATAGCCAAGAGACAAATAAAATTTTGAATTGGCTTGGTTTCCACGTGTCAAAGCCATCTAGGATTATTTCATTTATTTTTACCATTTACATAGATTACAAATCTAGTATATTAGCTATTAATTGGCATAAAATAATTGGAGAAACTAAGCAAATACCCATAAAAGTGAAATAATTATAAATATATACCCTTTTAGATTCATACTCCACTAAATAATTACATTATATACCTCCCAACTAATTTCGTTTGACTAATATTAAATCAGTATCTCATATTGTATTGGTATCATTAAGGTTGATAATATGGCTTAATTGATACCAATATTATATATATATATTGGTATCATTAAGGTTTCATGTTCAGAAATTACTCACTAGTCAATGATACTATAAATAATTTCTGAACAAGAAACATTTATGATACCACAACAATATACATATACTCTTATAATATCATGGACTAATGAGTAATTTCTGAACAATAAATCTTAATGATACCACAACAATATACATATAATCTTATAGTATCATTGACTAATGAGTAATTTCTAAACAAGAAACCTTAATGATACCACTACAGTGTGTGTACATATATATATATATATATAGATATATATTGATTTAGTATCAGTTAAGCGAAATTATCAGCCTTAATGATACCAATAGTATAAGATATTGATTTATTATCAGTTAAGAAAAAATTATCAGCCTTAATAAATGATGGATATGAGCTGTATATTTTTTTTTAGAGAATGATATTTCTTGAATTACTTTGACTTGGGTATGAACATGTAATTATTTTGAATTTTATGGCCATTTATATAATTTTTCCAAAATTGTATTCAACAATTAGACATCAGTTAGGAGTTTTAATAAAGCCCAATAGGAATGTTACTTTATCGTCGGTAACATACAAAATTGGTGATAATATATTTTACTTTAGTTTACTAATTATATGTAAGGCACTAACAACTAACAAGAGATGCTTCCGGTCGTAGGGCTATTTTAATAAATTCAAAGTTATTTCATTTGTTTTTGTGTTATACGTGTACGCCTGACGCGTGTATTCCCTTCAAATTTCCACAAAGGTTTTCATCTTGAATTTGAAAAACAACAAACTCATCCAAGAGTTCTTCGCCATTTTGTCTCCTTTAATCTTTTTTCAGTTATACAGTATTTTACTAGCTGAGATTTCTTGCTGAAACTTCTGTTTGACCAGTAGAAGATAAAGGAAACATCTTCATCTACTTGGCTTCACTTTACTCAGGTTAATGCATTTTCTCTTCCTTGTTCTTTATTAATGTTTTATTGGTTGGATTTTCTCGAAATTTACTTGATTCTTGGAATGGATGTTCTAGATTTAAATAAAACTTCCAATTTTAGCTAGACAATCTGACTAATTTAAACACCCATTCTTTTGCCCTTGCCTCCCCTATCGTTAGCTCTAATTTGTTGACACTTTTTGAGAGACTAAACAGTTAGCAAACCCAAGATGTTAGCAATTTTTACTGGAGCAAAACATTAGCTCGAACTTTGGTACCTTTTCTCCACAGCCAAATTGCTTCTCTCTGAAACCCAAGTTATGGTTGTTATTTTCCTTATACATATATATTGAATTACCCTCCAACAATAACATACAGAGAGGAAAGTGTACACAGACCTTATGGAACTTTTAGTTTTTTAGTAGGAAAAAAATTCTTTTTCTTGTCCTTGCCCCAAAATATATAACCTATCAAACATTGAATTTTGTTTTGAATTAGGATACTACTCCCTCCGTTCTATATTAGTAGATCATTTTCTTTTGTATAAACATATTAAAAAATAATAAATGAGAAGACAATATTACTAATTTATCCATTAAATTTTTTTTGGAAATTTTACAAAATATTTTTAAAAGAATTAATTGCAAGGATAATATATGAAAATTTTAATTAATTCTTTCTTGATTTAGTAAGATGGACAACTATGAATAATTATTTTTAGTAATATGATCAATTTAATATGGGAGACAACGTTCTCTAACCCCTCTCTAACTAGCAGCTCATTTATTGAGCATTCATTAAAATTTTCTGACGCAATTGTTTTCAAACACCAAAATTAATTTCATATTTTTTTCTTGAGAATAGCTTCTGTTGCATGTTTTTTGTGTTTTCCTTTATAATGTTTCAAAAAAAAAAAGCAAGTACCTTTTGTCTCTTTGTCTTATTAACATCCAAGAAAAAGTTGAAAGATACTTTATTTAATAATACTCTACCTTACTAAATAGTACATGTAGTAGTAGCGTTTTCCAACTTTTCAATGGATGATAATTTTTAGAGAAAATGGCCAAATGACCCCATTCTATTAGTGGATTTTCAATTAAACACTTATATTTTAGGAGTGTCCTATTACCCCTTTAAACTATTTTATTGTAGAATTATTTGCTCCCTACTGCTGAGTTGGCAAAGAAAGTGTAATTCACTTTCTCAAAGAGAGTGAGATGCAAACTTTCTTATTTTTCTTTTTCATATTAATTTTTTGATTATTTAAAAAAAAAAATATGTATACTACTTTTTACTTTTATTTATTTTTTCCATTTTATTTTCTTCCTCTTCTTTCTCTATCTCTTCAACACTTTGTCTGATTTAAGTTGCTGATTTAAGTTGTCTGAAAAAAGTATAAAATCACCTCATGGTTAATAATAGTTACTACTAACGATATCTCCTTTGAACATAGAAATCGACTTCACTTGAAAAAATAGGATACGAGATCAAATTAAAAATCAACACTTTTGCATAGCAAAGTGTTCATAAGTTGAAGCACAAGAATACAAAATTGAACAATATAGAGGAAACCCAGTTGAGTAAATAAAGTAACAAAGCATCAAAGTCAAAAGTAGTATCTTTTAGCTAAATTTTTACTACTTCAAGTATAACAACGCACAAAATTAAAGAAACCCAGATTCGAATCAAATCCGAAAGTTGATTAGTGATTACTATACAAGTATATCAACATCAAATTCTTTAACATGAACAACCCAAAATATTTTTTCCTTTTAAATTGTTGTGAGCCAAATCAATATGTTTACGATTTTGAAAATCCGTAAACTTTCAAGGATTTCACCAATCAAATTCATATCTCATTCAAATATACTTCATTTTTTAGCTTCCCAAACTCCGACAATATTCTCATCGGAGAACACTCATTAAATACCAACCTAGATATTCAAGATTGGCTTGTATAAGAAAATTGAGAACTTCTCCGAAAATAATTCAAACAAAGATTAAGAAACTAATTTTTTTGAGGTTTTAGAAATGGAACTTGGAATTTCCACTTTAATGGCGAAAAATTTGTAGTCAAAGAAAAGGAAAAAGAAAAGAAGAATGGGCTGAAATAGAAAAGAAAACAAATTTAAAAGGGAAAGAGATTAAAAAAAGTAGAATAATAATATTTTAATAAAAAAGTACAATATATTTACGTGGCATCGCGCGTTCAGCCCATCACTTATCACAAATCTAGGTGTGACTTTTTAAGGGGCAATATTTTCCACTTTTAAAATGTTTAGGAAGGTAATAGGACCCCCGTAAAGTATAAGTCTGTAGTCGAGAATTGACTAATAGATGCTCAAAGAGAAGTCTAGTAATTTGACTTTTTAAAAAAAATCTTATCAACATTCAAGGTAAAAACAAATAAATAAGTAGGCACAATGATTATACTTATATAATTTGACACTGAAGAGAGCTTAAGAGATATAATGAAACACGATTTTCAACAGTATTCCGTATTCATATTTGTTGACTTTTAGTTATGACATCATTTTTTTTTGACATAAATAGGGTCAACATAGCAACAATTGGTTTGTTAATAACTTATGTAAATCAATAGGCACTATATTTGTGACTATAATTCACGTAACTCATTAACAATAATCAATCAATATTCTTGACCTTGCTTTCGTCAATTTTGTTTTATTCATCCAATATATGAATTCCTTTTCCCTTTATTTCGCAAGTAAAAAAAATATTATTTTATCTACAACGAAGCTTTATATTATTTGAGCCAAAAGTGTTGCATTATTTGAGCCAACGATTTTACGTTGCTCATGGAGAAGACTTTACACTGTCTAAGTCAAAGGCATTGTATTATCCGAGTCAAAGACTTTACACCATCTAAGACAGAATTTACATGGTTTAAGACAAAGTCATCATGCCGTCAAAGACATTACATGTTTTAAGCTGATGGCATCATGTCGTCCAAGCCAATGATTTTACACCGTCCAAGGCAAAGACTTTACATGATTTAAATTGAAGACATCATGTCGTCCGAGAAAAAGACTTAACACCATCTAAGGAAAAGACTCTACATGATTTAAGTCGAAGGCATCATGTCATCTAAGCCAAAAAAATTACACCATCTGACGCAAAGACTTTATATGATTGACAAAGACTTTACGTCACCTAGACTATGCATAATTCACGCTCAAAGAAATAATCATTCATTAGTTGGATTCATAATCCTGATTATTGAATTACTAACTTATGTGTTAATAAAACATTTTTCTTTTTCTCTTTTGTTTGTGAAGTTTGAATCATGATTTACTTAAAAGATTTGACCTCCTCTTCTTCTAAGTCGTGTTTAATATTGGATCATACATGATAGTTAGGTGGAGACCAAATTGCTTATAGGTATGCCATTAGGTTGTCAATATATTGCTACATGGCCATCTCCAGGGACCTTCCTAGGTTTGATGATTGGATTGTAGAATATAACAATCGTCCTCATAAGACGTGGTTACTCTGCTCTCCCAATCATCGTACCAAATATATTGCAAGTTCTTTACTATGTTTAGGACAACGAATCGAAAATGGAATGGCCCTTTCACTTTTGATGGAGTGTTTCACTCCATTCCAGGTTATTGCGTGTGGGCTAAAGATATCCTTAGTAGGAGTCGCAAGGCTTTGAAGGATGCAAAAATATATGATGTTGTGTATGGTTCAATTTTTACCTATGATTGTAACACTAACATCCTGGCAGCCTTTTGTGAATCTTGGTATCCTGTTACAAACACATTGCTCACCTCAATCGGAGAACTATCTGTATAACTTTGGGACTTACATGTGATTGGTGGTCTACCCATAACAAGAAGTCTTTATGAGGAGGTTGTGTCAAACGTTGTGAAACTCGCAAGCATATTTGACAAGGGAAAAAGGTTTCTCCCCCAATCTCGTGAGCATTTATTTGACACCTTTCATGAGCTTTGAGAAGAAAATAATGATAATCCTAATGTTTCTGTGGAAAATGGGTAGAATTTTGATGTAAGAAAGATACAAAGTACGGAAAACCTCGTCAAGAAAGGAAAAGAAGTCCGCTTGTTTCAAATCATCGCACAATCCAACTAGGGTAATTGATGAGTCTATTAAGTGGTCTCCTTCTAAAGAATACATGTTCTTTAAGTTAGAAGTTAAGAATAATAAGACCGACGAAACATACTTGGTAGCCTTTTTGTCTTGCTAGTTGTGTATATTCGTGCTTCCTATGAAGGATGGCGGCTTTATTCGTCTAGGTGTCTTCAAAAACGTCTTTTATTTGGAATGTGGTGAAAGAGTTAGCCTTTCAATTCTAGTCTTTAGCTAGCAGTTACAAAGGTATAAACACAATTTTGAGATGCTCGCAACTTGATCTCGTCCAAACTTGTTTGTCAATCCATTATGTGTATGGTTGGTTGCCCTATTACTTCAAAACTCATTATCCATCAACATGTGGACCAACTAATCCCCTTATGGCTACCTTTTCTGGTGAAGGAGCTGCAAGACATTTTGGAAAAGAGGATGCAAGAAAGTACATACATGAAGGAGGAACCATTGCCTGGGATGCAACGTTGATCGATACACCTCAGGCACTCTACTATCCTGATGACGACACTAAAATAAAGTTTCAATGAAACTTCTTTATGAGTGTTCTGTCAAACTATCTGACTTTAAGGGATGTAAATGCCTTTATCATTAATCCCTATAGTCCTCACATATTCGGCCATCAATTTTGCTTTTTCCAAGATGATCCTGGTCGTTTAGATCAAGATTTTTGTGAAGCTTTACCAGAAGATGGATTAAGGCTTGCATGAATTGCGTGTTGACTAAATCCAGGGCAGGAGCGATATTTTC
This sequence comes from Solanum tuberosum, assembly GCF_000226075.1. Lineage (NCBI taxonomy): Eukaryota > Viridiplantae > Streptophyta > Magnoliopsida > Solanales > Solanaceae > Solanum > Solanum tuberosum. Next base: position 2,693,926 of record NW_006238937.1, on the reverse strand, counting down.
CCCTAATGGATCCAACATAAAGAATTTTTTTCGCTAAATTATAAATCCGGGTGGGAAAAGGTGCATGTGAACTTTCTTGAAAAGCATATGCAGTTTCTGGTGAATGTTGTTAGTCCGCCCTTCAAAATTATGACGAAGAGGTCTTAATTTTGAACCAATCTCTTGTTCTAATGTCTAAAGTTATTGTTCCACACAAGATTAAAGGGCCTCCCTATCAAGAAGTCCGAGGAGAAAAGTTTTCAACTCAAACTCATCAGACTTCTCACAAGCGACTATCTCAAGATGAGAGTAGTAAAAGCCATGGTAGTCGTTGTTGGAAGAAAGTGAAACGACCTTCAGACACGCCATAAGATACTTTGCATGCGGTGGAGATTTCTGATAACAATGTAGTTCTTTAAGGACTTTGATAGCTATTAAAGAGGTAATAATTTAAACTTTTTTGTTGTCCCATGGTGCCAAATGACCTCATTAATTATTATTTGTCTTCTTTCTCATTTTTTCCAGTCAAACAATGTCAACATGTTGGAATTTTCTTATCAAAATAAGCCACAAGATAGTACTGAATCTGTAGAGGTGCCAAATTCAAGGAAATCATTTTTGACTCTTAAATCATAATAAGAGGCTACTTCTATTTCTCATGAAAGAACTACAACAAATTTCAAATTAAATTCCCACAAATAACAGGCAAAATCCATGTCTATTTTCGATGGAAGGAAGGTTGTCTCGACACTTCAGAAGGATTTTGTCAAAGGAGCTTGGACTAAGATCCGTTCTAAACTTGTTGACCATAATACAGCCCTTGCTTCCTTTCTCAAGGATGAGGTTCAACTAATTCTTAAAGATGTAGATTTCATGGGTGTGGATATTTCCCCTTTGAAGAGTTTGTTGGAGTCTTTCTTTAAGATGGACTTCTTCTATGACCAAGCACGATCGTCCCTTGCTGATAAGGCCGTGGCACTTGAAAAATCTTAGTCATATTTGAAAGACAAGAAACACTTTTATCTTGTCTTGAATGAAAAGAACGAGAAATCCGAAGAATAAACGAGAAATTCGAAAAATCTGAGTCAGACTCTTCGAACTTCTCATTCTTTTCATTGAAGACAAGATCAATGTGTTCCCTGGCTTTAGAATATGAGTCATATTTTTCAAGTTCCACGGACTTATTAGCAAGGGATGATCGTGCTTGGTCATATGAAGAGTCAAATTTAAGAAAAGATTCCAATAAATTCTTCATAGGGGAAATATCCATACCCATGACGTCTAATATTTAAGAATTAGTTGAACCTCATCCTTAATAGAAGAAGCACAGTCTACATTAAGGTCAACACGTTTAGAATGGATCTCAGTCTAAGCTCCCTTCCCTTGACAAATTCATTTTGAAGTTCCAAGACAACCTTCCTTCCATCAAATATGGACATGGATGTTGCAGGTTGTTTGCGGAAATTTAATTCTACATTTTCTGTAGTTCTTTCATAAGATACAGAAGTAGCCGCTTGCTCTTCTTTAGGCGTCAAAAATTGATTTACTTGAATTAGGTCCCTCTAAAGATTCAGTACTATCTTGTGGCATATTTTGATAAGAAACTTCAAACAGGTTGACATTGTTTGGTTGTGAAAAAGGAAGGAGAATAATAAAAATAATAATTAGTGAAGTCATTTGGTATCATGGGATGACAAAAAAATTTAAATTATTACATGTTTAATAGTTGTCAAAGTCCTTGAAGAACTAACATTGTTATGAGAAATCTCCACTATATGCAAATTAGTATATTTTGGTGTGTCTGAAGATGGTTTCACTTTCTTGTAACAACGATCAACATGGCTGCTACTACTCTCATCTTGAGATGGTCGCTTGTGAGAAATCTTATGAGTTTGAGGTGAGCACTTTCCTTTTTGAAGTTGTTCATAGGAAGGTCCTTTGATCTTGTCTAGAATAAAAACTTTAGAATTTAAAATAGGAGATTGGTTCACAATTAAGACCTCTTGGTCATGTTTTTGAAGGGCTTCAATAGTCGGTCAAACAACATTCACCACGAACTACATATGATTTTCAAGAAATTTTCCATGCAATTTTTTCGACTAGGACTTATAGTTGGGCAATGGATATTTCTTCCTGTTGGATCCATTAGAAGGAAATGTTGCTCTTGCCCTGGATTTAGTCAACACACAAATTTGGGCAAGCTTTAATCTATCTTCCAATGAAGATTCACAAAAATCTTGATGTAATCGACCAGGAGCATCTTGGAAAAAGCCAAAATGATGGCTGAATCTGTGAGGACTATAAGGCTCAATGATAAAGACATTTTCGTCCCTTAAATTAAGATAGTTTGAGCACACACTCATAAAGAAATTTGATTAAAACTCATTTTTATTGTCGCGTCGCGATAGTGGTGTGCATGAGGCCTATCGATCAATGTTGCATCTCAATCAATAGTTCGGCCTCCATGTATACTCTTCCTTGCATCCTCTTTTCAAAATACCTAGCACCTTCTTCACCAGAAAAGGTAGCCATAAGGGTATTAGCTGGTCCATCTGCTAATTGATCATGAGTCCTGAAGTAGTAGGGCAACCAACCATACACATAATGGATTGGAAAATAAGTTCGGATGAGATCAAGTTGCGACCATCTTGAAATTGTGTTTAGGCCTTTCTAAATGTTGGCTAAGACTGGGATTGCAAGGCTTACTCTTCACATGCATTCCAAATGACATGTGTTTCTGAAAACACTCAGACGAATAAAACCGCCCTCCTTCATAGGTAGCATGAATATATATAACCAACAAGACAAAAAAACTACCAAGTATGTTTTGTCTGTCATGTGAATCTTAAATTCTAACTTATGGAACAAGGCTTCTTCAGAAGGAGATCATTTGACAGACTCATCAATTACCCAGTTGGATTATGTGATGATTTGAGACGGGCGAACTTCTTTTCTTTTCTTGGCAGGGGTTGTTCGTACTTCGTATCTTTCTTCCACCAAAATTCTATCCATTTTTCTACAGAAATATTCAGGTTATCATTAGTTTCTACTCATAGCTGATGATATGCATCAAATAGATGCTCACAAGATTGGGGGAGAAGCCTTTTTCCCTTGTCAAATGTGCTCACAAGTTCTACAACATTTGGCACAACCTCATGGTAAAGACTTCCTTTTTATGAGTAGACCACTAATCACGAGCAAGTTCCAAAGTGATATAGATAGTTCTCCGACTGAGATGATCATTACATTTGTAATAGAACACCAAGCTCCGCAGAAGGCCTGCAAAATGTAAGTCTTACGATCATATGTAAAAAGTGAACCATACACAACATCATATGTTTTTGCGTCTTTCAAAGCCAGGCGACTCCTACTGAGGACATCTTCAGCCCACTCCAAATAACCTAGAAAGTGGTGACACTCTCGGTAAAATGTGAATGTATTATTCCATCAAGTCTCTCTATTTATGATTCGTCGTCCCAAACATGGTAAAGAACTTGCAATATTTTTGGTATGATGATTGGAAGAGAAAAGTACCCCATGTCTTGGAAAGACGACTGTTGTATTCAAAAGTCCAATCATCTAAACCAGGATGGTCCCCTAAAGATGGTCAGCATACTGAGCACCTAATGTCGTACCTACATGCAATTTGCTCTCCACCTCACTATCCATATTATCCGATATTACAAGATATCATGACTTGAAAGAAAAGGACGTCAATTCTCTGAAGTAAACCATGATTCAAACTGCACAAACAAAAATTAAAAAGAAGGGAAAAGTGTTTTATAAGCATCAACTTAGTAATTCGATAATCAGGGTTATGAATCCAAATAATGAATGATTGCTTCTTTGAGCGCGAATTATTCATAGTCTAGGTGATGTAAAGTCTTTGTCGATCATGTAAAGTTGTGATGCCTTCGGCTTAAATCGGACTATTTGCTTTAGACATCATAAAGTATTTGGCTCGAACAACATGATGCCTTCAACTTAAATCATGTTAAGTCTATTCCTTAGACGGTGTAAAGTCTTTGGCTTGGACGACATGATGCCATCAACTTTAAATATGTAGAGTCTTTGCCTTAGGAAGTGTTGAGTCTTTGGCTTGGATGGCGTGATGTCTTTGGCTAAAAAATGTAAAGTCTTTGTCTTAGACGGTGTAAAGTCTTGGACTAGGACAATACTTCAGACAGTGTCAAGTCTTCGCCATGAGTAATGCAAAATTGTTGACTCAGACAATGCAACATCTTGTTGAAAATTTATATCTATTAATAAAGATGGTCAAAAACATTTATTACAAATTATTGACCTATATTACTTTAGTCTAATTAATATTATATTAGTATATATTTTTTAATAGTGTGGCCAACGGTTTGTTTTTGTTAATATGATTGACAATGGTTAATTTCCTTTATGGCATTGATCAAATACTCTTGATTTGATAGTTATTTGCACAGATTTAAAGGAATATATGGTAGTTATTATATAGCCTTTATGGCATTTATGCACCTATATATTTATATATAGTATGTTTGTGTGTTAAAAAAGGAAGGGTGGGAAAAAGATAACAAGGAAAACTTTTCTTACTTAGTTTATTTGTTCGGTTTTGTTAAGTTAAATATCTTTTTATTAGTTTCAGGCTCCTAGTTTTAATACTAGAGGAGATTGTTGAATCCGGAAAGATACACCTTAATCGGTGAAATATCTTTAAGGACAATGTCATAGGCACACCTCAAACTACAAAAAAATTTCCAACAATCTTAAGGATATTTATTTTATGAGTATGGAACACAGAAGCAATTATGAAATTTTCCATCTACTATCAAAGGGTTCTCTACACGATATTCATGATTAGAGAAGAGCACCTAAAAGAAGCAAAGTTATGGACGAACAAGAAAAATCAGAGGAGACATCACAAACCCACTTCATTTTAGTGTATGGAATTAGGTTGGAGTTGGCAACTTGGCATGTTAAGAACTGGATTGTGACTAAACCATATGCTTTTCCTGTCATAAGGTATGTCGATATGCTAAACATTTCTATAATTTTAATATTGAGAAATATGATTATATTATATTTAAAGCTAATGATAAAGCTTTCGAGAAAAGAGTTGAGAAAATTGACAATCCTATTAAACTAAACTAATTTGGATAAAGTAGATATTATTATTGTGGTCCTATCTCAAGTAAATATTGTGGCCAGCATGAGTGACTGGGGTGATTAACTTTATGCTACTAGGCATATTTGTATGAACAAAATAATTATGTGACTTGCACCCAAGTTAATGTAAGGAGAAGACTTTATTTATCTTAGTGACCGAAGAAATACGTTAGTTCTCGAAAAAAAAAAAGTCCTTCTCAACTCACACGTGAAAAAATATTGGCTTTAAATAAGTTCCATGTTTCTATTAGTTGAATCAATTTGATTGATGTGAAATTATTAGAAACTGTTGAAGCAAAGTTTTCTTTGCGAATGCTATGGTTGTTATACAAAAAATAATATTTGTATTGGCAAAGGATATGGTAATCATGATTTAGGTGTTTTAAAATATTTTTAGTCGTTCAATAAAATATTTTTAGTCATGAATGAAGATGTCAATACTTAATTATTTAATTTTGACATGCTAAATTGGAATCATATGAATAACTTAGAAAGTTTTATATTTTTATTTATTAATCTTTTGGTAATAAAATTCTTCTCTCTGTTAATCTTTCTTGTTTTTCAAATGTCAATGTTTAAATATGTTTTACGTGTTTATTATGAAATTGTGACGAATTTCTAGAGTATTCATGAATACTAGGACATGCACATAGCCTCGTAGAGCAAAATCACGATAACAACAAAGATTGTGCAAGTATAAAGTGATAAAATAAGACTCTGAGCTTGTAAAAGAATTTTTGGTTCATAGAAGTTTTAAACTTCACCATTTGTTTGGTAAGTTTAAACTTATTTTATCTAGGTATGGTTCATAGTGTTAGGGTTTTGCCCTGATTTTCTTACCATATTTTAAGATTTATTTTTCCTTAAAGAAAAGACAAAACATTACCATAAATATTTTTATTTTTCTTGAAAGGAAAATATAATATTCTTTTATATTTGATTTATTCTTTCCTCTTAGGAAAAAGTTTTGGAGTAGCTAGTTCTTTTCTAGTAGGAAAAGTTTTTAGGACTCTATAAATATAAGTTTGTTTCTTCTAACATATAACAATAACATCCACAATGTAATCGTTTAAGAGTCTTGTTTATGAAGAGATTTATTCTCTCTAAAGTTTCAATGTTTTTCTTTATATTAGTTTTGATATAATAATATTTTGATTTTTAGTATAAGTTTTTTGTTATCTGATTTATCAACTATATGATTTGCAAATTGTATGCTTCCGCATAACGCCATATTCACTTCATAACCCAACACATAGTCTACGAGACACCAGATTCAACACATTATTCTTTCGTTAGAAAACCCCAACAATAATTACCTTTTATATATGTATTTTTTAATAATCTTTTTAAGATATATGGGAAATTGTTAATAAAATATCTTTATTATCTTAAAAAATATAAGAGTAATATTTAAATCTCTTTATATCTATTATTAAAGATAGTTAAAAGAATGTATTACATATTATTGCCCTATATTACTTTTGCCTTATTACTAATATAATATTAAATATTTTTAATACTGTGGCCAACGACTTGTTTTTGTTAATATGTCCGTGCTTTCATTTATTGCATTAGTCAAATACTATTAATTTGGGAGTTATTTGCACATATTTAAAGGAATATATGGTAGTTATTCTATAGCTTTTATGGCATTTATGCACCTGTATATTTATATATGGTATGTTTGTGTGTTAGAAGAGGAATTTATATATAGTATGTTTGTGTGTAAGAAGAGGAAGGGTGGAAAAAAGATTACGAGGAAAATTTCTTTCCTTAGTTTATTTGCTAGGTTTTCTTAAGTAAAATATTTTCTTTGTTTGTTTTTGGCTTCTAATTTAAATAGAAGAAGAATTTGTTTAATCCTAGACGTTAATCAGTGAAATATTTTAAGGATAGTATCACAGGCATGCCTCAAGCTACGAGATTTCCATAATTTCCAATTGATAAATTGGTAAAACAGAGTATCGATCTTATTCGTAATGAAAGAGCAAAGACAGGAACAACCGATGTGGTTAACTCCTACAAGGACACAAATTCTATACCTAGAAGAGTCCTATACGATACAAACTGTATACCGGATCTTTTCAATTCAAAATTCAAACTACTGCATATCAATAACTAACTACCAAGACGATATTACCAATATTTTCCAACACATCTTTGACTCAAACATTATAAAGCTTCGTCATACATAAAGTAATATTTTTCCTTGCATGATAAAAAGATAAAGGAAAAAAGTAACAAAAATAAATAAAAAAAGAAATATTTACCTCGATACGTGTATATCTTAATTGTGAGTATATCTTAATTGTCCAAATAGATCAAGTTTTTCACTCAGAATTCTGTGACTTGTTGAACAAATAAACAATGGAGAAAGTAAGATAAAAATTATAGGTTGTATGAATAAAAGATTGACGAAAGCAAGCTCGAGATTGTAGATTGTCTTCTGTTAATAAATTACGTGAATTATAGTCACAAATATAATGTCTTTATATTTGTTGCAAAAGTTTAGGCAAAACAACAAACAAGAAAGAAAAGATGTTGAGGCTATAACCTAGCTACTCTTTCTAAGAAAAAATAGAAAAAAAATATACAACACGAGAAAAGAAAAGACTAGTTAAAGAAGAGATTATTACCTAGTGTTAACTTCCTCGTCGTGGGTGTCAAAATTAATGAAGGTGATGTATTATCTACTTATAGATACCAAGAAAATACATAATTTGTCTCCAACAATTACTGCATTACGTAGTCTGTGTCCAAGTTTAATTCAAATTTTGGTGACATGGCAAGATAACAATCCAAATATTACTCTTATTATATAATTAGCCGTCAAATTGTGTTCATATTTATATATATCTGCTACTATAACTCCAATTAAGCTTTCCTAGGTGGAATCTAATTACTCTTTCTCAAAAAGTTTTCCAAGTTCCACTTAAAAAGAAACCAAATCAGTGATTAGTCAAAGATGAATTTTAGAAGGGCAATTTACATAAAATATGAAGATACTTTTTTTTTGACATCATTAATAGAATAAATAAATATAAATTATACTAGTAATATATTTGAATCCAACATATTGTACATATTATAGGCATGTTATAACGCATATGGTAAAATATATAACTAAAATATTATTAATACAAAGTATAAGTATCATATGTGAATTTCAACTACTACGATACTATTTAAATTAAATTACGTTGTTAGAAATGTATTATATATTTTTCTGGAATAACAACTATCCAATTCTTAATAATGTATAATATTGAATTCAAACGGTATTACAACTATCGTTTATATACATTTTTAATACAACTTTGATGCAAGTCTACATATATTACAAGTTATATTACAAGTTAGTTAGTGGATGATGTCCAGTAGTTAATTGGGGTTCATTAGTTAGTTACAATTCTGTTATTCTGTTATAACAGTCAGTGTAGCAGTTGATTTTTAGTTGTGGAATATATCCATATATACAATGTAAAAGATTGCAGTGGAAACCATTGAATGATAATACATTTCTCCTTCTTCTAAAATTTTCTTTTCTAATATCTCAGTTGTAAGCTCTGAATTAGTATGTTCTTCGAGTTCAAAGCTCCTAGAATTGTTCTTCTTAATTGATGCTTAATTGACTACCATTGTGCATCAATTGGTATTAGAGCTAGCGATCCTTGGCATGACGGTGACCAGAAGTAAGAATCAAGATAAATCAGTGGAAGAGATGGATGATCGATTAGCCCAGACGCAAGATCAATTGACGAAACTGATGGAAGGGATGACTAGCTTGAACGATAGGAATTCACAAACATAAAAGGAATTGTATGAGATCAAGGAAACCATTGGCCGACTAGGAATTAAGGGCAAAGAAAAGGAACTTGGAAGAGTAGAATCTTCAACGGATAGGGCTTGTTCAGTTGAATCACATCATGAAATCAGACACAAGGAAAATCACAACAATTCTGGTAATCTCTTCACTCGATTTTCTAGATTAGAATTCCCTAGATTTTCTGGTCAAGATTTAAGAATGTGGTTGTATAAGGTGGACCAATTATTTGCTATGAATGCGGTTGCATTCGACCAGAAGGTACGGGTAGCTTCAATTCACCTAGAAGGGGAGGCAATTGCTTGGCATAGGTCGTATATGAGGTCTAGAAGTTGTGTAGATGATCCTTCATGGACAGTGTATATCTTGGCTTTGAATGAAAAATTTGGGGAAGAGTTTGAGGATTCTATGGAGGCTTTGAAGAATCTGACTCAAACAAGCAGTGTGAAGGAATACCAAGCTGAGTTTGATAGATTATTAACATATGTGAATTTGTCAAATGAGAATACTATCAGCTATTTTTTGGGTGGGCAAAAGCCAGAACTAAACAAATCTACCAGGATGCAGTCACCAAGAACACTACTACATGCCTATAAACTTGCTAGGTTACAAGAGGATGTTTTTGATGCACAAGCTAAGACATGGGGTTTGAAACCTATGGTCAGACCAGTACATGGACCAATTATACCTACTCCTACTCATGTTAAACTACCTTTCTCTAAAAAACCATTTACACCAAATCCCACATATAGGAAACCAGTTGATTCACAGGTTGCTAAACCTAACAGATTCACTGGTAATGGGTTGGGAAGGAGGCTGACTGCTGCTGAGATAGATGAGAAAAGGGCTAAAGGCCTTTGTTTTTTCTGTGATGATAAATATGTGGTTGGTTACAAATATAGGTCCAATAAACAATTTTTTCTAGTGAAAAAAGAAGATGAGGAGTTGGTTCAAGAAGAGGTAGTGTAGGACCAAATACAGGAAGACAATGAGGAAGTCGATGAATTCATGACCATATCCTTACAAGCTTTCACAAGAGTGACAGGTTATCAGACTATTAGAGTGACTGACTATCATGAAAAGAAACCCTTGTAGGTTTTAATTGATACTGGGAGCACACATAATTTCATTGATCAAGAAGTAGCCAAGAGGTTAGGATGTCAGTCCAGTACTATTATGGCGCAATCAATTAGTGTTGATGATGGCAGGAAGGTGCAAACATGTTCAGTGTGCAAAAATCTAATGTGGCTTTTGCAGGGTACTACATTTGCCTCGGATTTCTTGTTACTACCATTGGGTAATGTGGACATTGTCTTGGGGGTACAATGGTTGAATACCTTGGGTAGAATCTTGTTTGATTTTCAGAGTAGAACCATTGAATTCAGGTATCAAGGTAAAAAACATGTCTTGAGAGGAGCTAGTAGTCAGCTGAAGTCAACAAGGGACAAATCAATAAATAAGGTTGAGGTTGATGAGACTCAATTCTTCATGATGTCATTATTATTTGGTTCAGAGGATAGGTTGCAGAGCTACAACATTCATGCTGACCAAGGTAACTTAGTTCATCCAACATCATCTTTGTTAATTGACCAATATGCCATCATATTTGAGATTCCTACTACACTACCACCTCATAGAGGGTCTTTTGATCATCGCATACCACTAGTTGAGTCTGCCAACCCAGTGAACAAAAGACCTTACAAGTACCCAGGGGTCAAAAAGGATATCATAGAGAAACTTACCCCGTTTCAAATGGGTTCCTCTCAGACACCTTCTTGCCGCATGAAGACTATCCTACACCTTACCCCACTCACTCTCTCGAGCTGAGTGTTAGGATATGGGATTAGGCTTCACTCTCTCGAGTTGAATCTCATGTCGACCCACTCCTTAGACCATCAATCTAGTAGTCTTGGTTTCACGACTTCTCTCTCGAGCAAGCCGAAAACACATAAATAAACTTGTATTTGCAACTACGAATTTGTTAAATTCATCCACAACTACTAGACAAAATCACCATTAAACTACATCTAATCTATCAACAAGAAAGACCCAACAACAATCTTAACCCATATTCTCTAAATCACACCCCAAGAATTTTTTAGCCACACATCAAGAGATAGAAATTTATACCTAAATGAGCTTGCATTCAAATGGGTATGAAGATTTAAGTCTTGTTACAGGCCAAGAATGAAGAATCAAAGAGACCCAAGTCCAAATCCTTGGAGATGAAACCCTCTTTTTCTTCAAGTCTTCAAAACCTCTCAAACTCAGAGAAAAAAAAAATACTAAAATGTACTATTATATATGAAAATTATAATAATTGTTCGACTCTTAAACTAAAAACTCTAACTTGTATTTATAATTATCACAGATTTGTGCTACAACGGCTCGTTCGGCGTCATTAGTTGGAATCGCCGATCAACTCGGCGATTCGCCCTTTGGTGTAGTTCATCGTCGTCTTGCACCAGTCCTCAACATCGTCGTGCTCTGGGTCATTGGGCGACATGGCACTACTTCGCGGAACTTCTCGGCGATGAGCCGACTGCTCCCTTTTTCTACCAACTTGATCCTTTCCTTCAGAGCTCAGCACACTGAAATAAAATGTGAATATGTGATATATTGGCGATTCGCAGATCTTCATTTCTTCGTTCTTTTAGCTTTTTTTGCTCCTTTCTGCTTGATCGTGTCCATGCTTTCCCTCAAACTTCAAATACCTAAAATTTCAAGGTTTTCATCAGATATCGAGAAAAACATACATTTGAGGACACAATTTCTATTAAAATATTGCCTAATTGAGTCCAATTTGTGGACTCATCAGAAACTGATGCAAGTGGGAAGGGAATTGGTGATGTGCTAATGAAGCAAGGCCACCATATAGCCTATATTAGCAGGTTACTGGCTCCTAGACACTAAGCCATGTATGTCTATGATAAGGAACTAATGTCTCTCATATTTGCTGTCACTAAATGGTCCCATTATTTGATAGGAAGACCCTTCATTGTCAAGACTGATCAAAAAGCTTTGAAGCACTTGTTGGAACAAAACCTCCACACTGACTTTCAGGTGGCTGGTATTTCCAAACTAATGGCTTTCGACTTCTCAATTGAGTATAAGAAGGGTATAGACAACAAAGTTGCCGATGCCTTATCTAGGAAGCCTGATGTTGAGTTATTAACTATCTCCTTATTAACACCTAATGATTCTCTATATGAGCAGATCAAGGGAACTTGGTTACTGATGCATCTTTGCAGACTCTGATTACTAAACTGTAGGTTTAGCTTTTATAGTCTTTTACTTGGTGTAATACGCAGCTTAGTGGAAGGGTAGATTGGTAGTTGGAGCCAATTCCCACTTGAGAAAGATAATTATTTCATTGTGGCATTCTACTACATAGAGTGGACATTCTGGCATGGATGCTACCATTAAGAGGATACAATCTCTATTTTATTAGAAGTCTCTAAGTAAGGATATGAGGGACTTCATCAACAAATGTGATGTCTGTCAGAGGCACAAGTATGATGTTTCTGCCTATCCAGACTTACTGTAGCCTTTGCCTATCCCAGATAAAGTATGGACTGGTGTGTGTTAAGACTTCATTGAGGGCTTACCTAAGTCTAATGGCAAGAATGTTATCTTGGTGGTGGTTGATAGGTTGAGCAAATATGGCCATTTCATGAGCCTACCACATCTCCAGAGTGCTCAGTCCGTAGCACAGTGCTTCCTGGACAATGTTTTTAAACTTCATAGCATGCCAACTACATTGACAAGTGATAGAGATCACGTGTTCCTTAGTAAATTTTGGCAAGAATTGTTTACAATATAAGGGGTTCAGTTACAGAGGAGTACTACTTATCATCCTCAAACAGATGGACAAACAAACAAAGGTTTTGAATAGGACATTAGAAACTTATCTGAGATGTTTCTGTTCTGATAGCCCTAAGGAGTGGTCAAGTTATTTAAGACTTGCTGAGTGGTGGTATAATACTACTTATCACACTACTATCAAATGCACTCCTTATGAAGTTTTATATGGTCAGAAACCCCTCATTAACCTTCCTTAGTTAGCAGGTGAGTTGTTGCTCCCCAGTATACACGCAAGTGTACGTGGCCGCACAAGTAATATAGATTCTTGAAGAAACGAGTTATCGTTCCCAAGGGACTTATGGTTAATTTATATTTACCACTTAATTCTACAAATAAAAGTAAAAGCAATCTTTTCAAAGAGTTGATGATTAATTGTTAACTACTACTAATTATGGCTTGAATGAGAGTAACTAATTGTGAACGATTTTTGATATAATGTTTCAAGCAAGTTTAAAGCAATTCCAGGGCTGTAGCATATACTGAATATCATGTATCATATTATTGGCATAGAACTAATTTCAGTTGTCAAGTTACTGGTTTACAGGGTTAATTGTATGAGTCGGGCTACACACCTCTAGTCGCCTACTCCAATTAGCTATCTAACTACATCGTTAAGCGGGGATAAATAGACTAACTG
>NW_006238937.1:2670719-2673729 GCF_000226075.1 Solanum tuberosum | reverse complement strand
GAGCAACTTACCCCGTTTCAAATGGGTTCCTCTCAGACACCTTCTTGCCGCATGAAGACTATCCTACACCTTACCCCACTCACTCTCTCGAGCTGAGTGTTAGGATATGGGATTAGGCTTCACTCTCTCGAGTTGAATCTCATGTCGACCCACTCCTTAGACCATCAATCTAGTAGTCTTGGTTTCACGACTTCTCTCTCGAGCAAGCCGAAAACACATAAATAAACTTGTATTTGCAACTACGAATTTGTTAAATTCATCCACAACTACTAGACAAAATCACCATTAAACTACATCTAATCTATCAACAAGAAAGACCCAACAACAATCTTAACCCATATTCTCTAAATCACACCCCAAGAATTTTTTAGCCACACATCAAGAGATAGAAATTTATACCTAAATGAGCTTGCATTCAAATGGGTATGAAGATTTAAGTCTTGTTACAGGCCAAGAATGAAGAATCAAAGAGACCCAAGTCCAAATCCTTGGAGATGAAACCCTCTTTTTCTTCAAGTCTTCAAAACCTCTCAAACTCAGAGAAAAAAAAAATACTAAAATGTACTATTATATATGAAAATTATAATAATTGTTCGACTCTTAAACTAAAAACTCTAACTTGTATTTATAATTATCACAGATTTGTGCTACAACGGCTCGTTCGGCGTCATTAGTTGGAATCGCCGATCAACTCGGCGATTCGCCCTTTGGTGTAGTTCATCGTCGTCTTGCACCAGTCCTCAACATCGTCGTGCTCTGGGTCATTGGGCGACATGGCACTACTTCGCGGAACTTCTCGGCGATGAGCCGACTGCTCCCTTTTTCTACCAACTTGATCCTTTCCTTCAGAGCTCAGCACACTGAAATAAAATGTGAATATGTGATATATTGGCGATTCGCAGATCTTCATTTCTTCGTTCTTTTAGCTTTTTTTGCTCCTTTCTGCTTGATCGTGTCCATGCTTTCCCTCAAACTTCAAATACCTAAAATTTCAAGGTTTTCATCAGATATCGAGAAAAACATACATTTGAGGACACAATTTCTATTAAAATATTGCCTAATTGAGTCCAATTTGTGGACTCATCAGAAACTGATGCAAGTGGGAAGGGAATTGGTGATGTGCTAATGAAGCAAGGCCACCATATAGCCTATATTAGCAGGTTACTGGCTCCTAGACACTAAGCCATGTATGTCTATGATAAGGAACTAATGTCTCTCATATTTGCTGTCACTAAATGGTCCCATTATTTGATAGGAAGACCCTTCATTGTCAAGACTGATCAAAAAGCTTTGAAGCACTTGTTGGAACAAAACCTCCACACTGACTTTCAGGTGGCTGGTATTTCCAAACTAATGGCTTTCGACTTCTCAATTGAGTATAAGAAGGGTATAGACAACAAAGTTGCCGATGCCTTATCTAGGAAGCCTGATGTTGAGTTATTAACTATCTCCTTATTAACACCTAATGATTCTCTATATGAGCAGATCAAGGGAACTTGGTTACTGATGCATCTTTGCAGACTCTGATTACTAAACTGTAGGTTTAGCTTTTATAGTCTTTTACTTGGTGTAATACGCAGCTTAGTGGAAGGGTAGATTGGTAGTTGGAGCCAATTCCCACTTGAGAAAGATAATTATTTCATTGTGGCATTCTACTACATAGAGTGGACATTCTGGCATGGATGCTACCATTAAGAGGATACAATCTCTATTTTATTAGAAGTCTCTAAGTAAGGATATGAGGGACTTCATCAACAAATGTGATGTCTGTCAGAGGCACAAGTATGATGTTTCTGCCTATCCAGACTTACTGTAGCCTTTGCCTATCCCAGATAAAGTATGGACTGGTGTGTGTTAAGACTTCATTGAGGGCTTACCTAAGTCTAATGGCAAGAATGTTATCTTGGTGGTGGTTGATAGGTTGAGCAAATATGGCCATTTCATGAGCCTACCACATCTCCAGAGTGCTCAGTCCGTAGCACAGTGCTTCCTGGACAATGTTTTTAAACTTCATAGCATGCCAACTACATTGACAAGTGATAGAGATCACGTGTTCCTTAGTAAATTTTGGCAAGAATTGTTTACAATATAAGGGGTTCAGTTACAGAGGAGTACTACTTATCATCCTCAAACAGATGGACAAACAAACAAAGGTTTTGAATAGGACATTAGAAACTTATCTGAGATGTTTCTGTTCTGATAGCCCTAAGGAGTGGTCAAGTTATTTAAGACTTGCTGAGTGGTGGTATAATACTACTTATCACACTACTATCAAATGCACTCCTTATGAAGTTTTATATGGTCAGAAACCCCTCATTAACCTTCCTTAGTTAGCAGGTGAGTTGTTGCTCCCCAGTATACACGCAAGTGTACGTGGCCGCACAAGTAATATAGATTCTTGAAGAAACGAGTTATCGTTCCCAAGGGACTTATGGTTAATTTATATTTACCACTTAATTCTACAAATAAAAGTAAAAGCAATCTTTTCAAAGAGTTGATGATTAATTGTTAACTACTACTAATTATGGCTTGAATGAGAGTAACTAATTGTGAACGATTTTTGATATAATGTTTCAAGCAAGTTTAAAGCAATTCCAGGGCTGTAGCATATACTGAATATCATGTATCATATTATTGGCATAGAACTAATTTCAGTTGTCAAGTTACTGGTTTACAGGGTTAATTGTATGAGTCGGGCTACACACCTCTAGTCGCCTACTCCAATTAGCTATCTAACTACATCGTTAAGCGGGGATAAATAGACTAACTGACGATCATTTATATTTCATCCTGTTTCGTAACCAAGCGAGTTGTTCGTCCTGGCGTCACTCCTGAACACAAATCACCTCGACTTAACGGGTCGATCAAGCTCCATATATACTCTGGTCTATCCAACCTCTCCTCTCTCGATTTTAAGGTTAAACAATAGATTTATCTCTAGATGGCCAGTCAATAAATACTAAAACAAGAATATAAAAGTAACTTATAATGACAACCAAGAATTAATTCA
>NW_006238937.1:2670441-2670610 GCF_000226075.1 Solanum tuberosum | reverse complement strand
ACTCATGCTATTAGAAAACAAGAAAATACAATAGTTCATATAATTTTCAGAAATTAGAAGAGTTAAAGGATGAATATAAAAGTAACTTATAATGACAACCAAGAATTAATTCAATAAACTTTTAATAGTCAACAATCCATTCGTAGCTACAGCCCCAGAACTAGGGTGT
>NW_006238937.1:2668774-2670357 GCF_000226075.1 Solanum tuberosum | reverse complement strand
ACTCATGCTATTAGAAAACAAGAAAATACAATAGTTCATATAATTTTCAGAAATTAGAAGAGTTAAAGGATGAAAACCTATCACAAACTTGAATTCTTGCTTTTGCACACTAAATCAGAAGTCGAACGCCTACTAATGAACCCTAGAGGTCTATTTATAATAGTTAGAACAACTAAGACCCAATCCTAAAACAATAAGGAGTACTATTTAAGTGTATTTTTGCTGGAAAAGTTGGGAGCAAGGTGGGGCATCGCGCCTGATCTTTGCCTCTGAAGATTTCTCCTTGGCGCGCCGCGCCTCTCAATGCGCCTGAGAGGCGTCTCTGAATTTTTGGCCTAGACGCGTCGCGCCTCTCAGAGCGCCTGAGAGGCGTCTCTGAAACTTTGGCCCTTGGCGCCTCGCGCCTAGCAGTGCGCCTGGCCTTGGGGTCTTCATCCTTGGCCGTTTTCCATGCTCTTTTACATCTCTTTTCTTCAAGTTGACTCCAATTCCCTTGAGAGTTCCTGAAACAACTAATCATGTGTGTAAGTGTACAATCATTACAGGTTACACCAAAAATTAAGCTAATGACTAGATATCATCTTCCAATCTTATTGACTTATGGGCAATTATTGGCAACTTGGGCATATAAATATGCCTAAGATCATGAGTCTTCATCTGACATGGTAGATAGATCATTGGCTGCTAGAGAGGCAATCATTCATCTTTTGAAGTTTCATATTCAGAGAGCCCAACAAAGAATGAAAGACTTGGCTGATCGACATAGGTATGACATATGTTTTGTGGTAGGAGATTGGGTTTACCTTAAGCTGCAACCTTATAGGCAAGTTTCAGTTGCTGTTAGACCCTTTAACAAGTTGGCTGCTAAGTATTTTGGTCCCTATCCTATTGCTGCTAAAGTTGGAGTTGTTGCCTATAAATTACTTTTGCCAACTAATGTCCTAATTCATCATACATTTCACGTCTCCCAGTTGAAGAAGTGTCATGAGGTCCCATATATCATTAATCATCCACCTGTGTTTCACTTGTCCAGTCCATATTGCCTTAGGACTGAAGGTGTGTTAGACATGAGGCTTGTGAAAAGAGGCAACAAGGTTGTGGTTGAAGTGCTTGTGAAGTGGACTGCTATTGATTCTTCTCAAGATACTTGGGAGTACTTGTCTGACATTCAACATAGAATTCCTTCCTTTCAGCCTTGAGGACAAGTCTGTACTTTTGTAGGGGGTATTGATGCAAGTCTACAAATATTACAAGTTATATTACAAGTTAGTTAGTGGATGATGCCCAATAGTTAATTAGGGTTCATTAGTTAGTTACAATTATGTTATTCTATTATAACAATCAGTGTAGCAGTTGATTTTTAGTTGTGGAATATATCCATATATACAATGTAAAGGGTTGCAGTGGAAACCATTGAATGATAATACATTTCTCCTTCTTCTAAAATTCTCTTTTCTAATATCTCAGCTGCAAGCTTTGAATTAGTATCTTGGTTCTTCGAGTTCAAAGCTCCTAGAATTGTTCTTCTTAATTGATGCACAATGAAAGTCAATTAAGCATCAATTAAGAAGAACAATTCTAGG
>NW_006238937.1:2654003-2668674 GCF_000226075.1 Solanum tuberosum | reverse complement strand
TTTTAGTTGTGGAATATATCCATATATACAATATAAAGGATTGCAGTGGAAACCATTGAATGATAATACATTTCTCCTTCTTCTAAAATTCTCTTTTCTAATATCTCAGCTGCAAGCTTTGAATTAGTATCTTGGTTCTTCGAGTTCAAAGCTCCTAGAATTGTTCTTCTTAATTGATGCTTAATTGACTTTCATTGTGCATCAATTAAGAAGAACAATTCTAGGAGCTTTGAACTCAAAGAATTGAGATACTAATTCAGAGCTTGCAGCTGAGATATTAGAAAAGAGAATTTTAGAAGAAGGAGAAATGTATTATCATTCAATGGTTTCCACTGCAACCCTTTACATTGTATATATGGATATATTCCACAACTAAAAATCAACTGCTACACTGACTGTTATAATAGAATAACATAATTTAAAAGAATAACAGAATTGTAACTAACTAATAAACCCTAATTAACTATTGGATATCATCCACTAACTAACTTGTAATATAATTTGTAATATTTGTAGACTTGCATCAAACTTTAATACAATTTTTTTAGAGCTTCACCCTTCTTCTGTAGTGAATCAGTACCCTCGAACTACCATCAGATTATCAGTATCTCAGGTCAAAAATTAATTTTATATTGTTAGAAATGTATTATATTTGTTCTGGAATAACAACTGTCGAATTCATAATAATATTTAATATCGAATTTGAATTGTATTACAACTTTCGTTTATATTTAATGCAGTTTTAGTACAACTTTAATATAATTTAGAACTTCACCCTTCTTCTCCGATGAATCACCTGTCACGACCCGACTTCCCGAGTCATGATGACACCTACTATAACCCACCAACAGGTAATACGAACCGTACCCAGAATGACAAGTAGTGAGTACACGGGTAAAGTTAAAAAGAAAATAACACTAACAACAAGAAAAGATAGAAACAGAAAGCAAACTAAAAACTATATACAATAGGTACCCTCCCAGAACTTGGAAGTCACGAGTACAGAGCAATCAAATATGAACGAAATACAAGTCCCAAAAGTGGACTACAACAAGCTGTCTCAATGGAAAAAGACTACCTAACATATATACAGAAGGAGACATGTTGATCTAGGACGCCAAACGCTCACCCTCGTTTCTGATATCCACAAGCTACAAAAGACGGCACGAATGATCACCACAGGTAGCTGGTACCAGTGCGGAGCCAGGATTTTTAATAAGGAGGTTTAAAATCTGAGAAGTAAGCACACGAACTAGTGGAAGGGGGTTCGACATCTATTATACATATCTAAAAAATAATTTTAATCATATATAAATAGTAATATTTTCCGCCGAAGGGGATTCAGATGAACCCCCTAAGTATAGGCTGCCTCCGCCCCTGGCTGGAACTAGGACCTGCATAAAGAGAAGATGTAGAGTGTAACATGAGTATCAAAATAAAGGTACTCAGTAGGCATCATAGGCCGAGTGAGCAAGAAAGGTAAAAACAATCATAAAAAATAGAATCTAGACACAAAAAGAGGTCAAAGCGGATATGCAAAGAAGGCACACAAGCATACCAAAAGTAAATCTAAGTACAATTAAATAACACCTAACTAGACCCCCATAAACCCAACAGCTACATCATGCGCAAGTTTAAATAAAACTCGAATGACCCCATAGGCCCGACAGGTACACATAATAGCTAAGACTACAAGAAAGAAGAGTAACTCAAATCCAAATCCAAGAGTATCTGTCGGGCTCCTAGCCCAAGTAACCGATGAACCAATCACCTCCTAGCCTAGCTAGCAAGAGTGACAATCAACCCAAGCCGCCAGACTGTCCACTCCCACGGGCGTAAGCCGCCCAGCTAGCATGGTATTACCAACGGAACAGCAGTAATCAACCCTGAATCATGGTTTCTTAGAAGAATAGCAGGAATAACTAGGTACCCGCCCCTAATTCACATTAATCATCAGGAATTTACACATTCATGCTTAATTAAATTAGAAAGAAAGTCGTATCCTACATATAGGGCAACCGAGCGCGCTCCAAATCACAATGCCGGAGCTTTTCCCTTCCGGACATCCTCTGAACACTACCATGCTATCAAGAAAAGGATCACAACGTCTTTACGGTCGTGGAGAAACTAAGATCACATAAAATAGAGACAAACCAATTTTGAAGTCAAACAAGAATTGTGGGATTCGGGTCGGAATTTCCGTAATTGACTCCGTCAAAATGTCCTACACAAATCCTCAAAATTTTCTCCCAAATTGAACACAATTCAAGACTTAAACTGTGGAAACAATAACAAGCAATGAAAACCAACATTTAATCTCAACCAAGAGAAAGGAAGCAACTTACATGCAGAAGTCACATAGAACGGATGCCCGCCAACACAATCGAATTAGCTCACTACGTAGACTTGTCAATTATGAATGCATGGGACTTTGAATTACCAAAATCGGAGCTAAAGCGAGGGAGAAATCCCAAAAACACTATTGGGAGCCAAGGTTGGTCGCGACATGGCCTTAAAGAAGCCTGTCATCACGAACGCGAGACAGTCGCACGGTCGTGCGTGCCAGGCAAGTTGCATGTGAAGCCGTCTCCCACGCGTGGATGCACCTGCCAAAGTGCCTGCCATACGCGAACGCGACCATGGGCGCGCGGATGCACCAAAAGTCTGTGAACGCGGCCATAGGCGCGCGGACGAGGGACACGCCTCAGCTGACTTCAAAGTGCTAAGGCTTCAAAACTTTAGTGGGGTCCCCGAGAATCGTTCGGAACCTCTTGCGCGTAAAAGAAATATGCCCATTGGATTTGGAATTCTTGACTCAATGAAACCATCACAATATCCATCTAAGGTCATCTCGATGAAAAGTAGATCCCGCACCCAATTTCAGTTTTAAGCAAAAATGTGCAAGGGGCCTCGAAATCATCCTGGAAGCCTCGGGACCTAAATGAAGGGTCGTTCTAGACCAAAATTAATTTTTTAGAGCTAACCGCATTGATGGAATTCTCATCCGAGCTGATTAACTCAAAAAGTTGACTAAAGTCAAACTTAGGCCTAAACTTAAATATTAAAATGCCTAATCGCACAGTCTCAGGAGTTGTGTAGACTATGTTACTAGCCTAAAATGACTCTTCCAAAGTGGATGAAATCATCAAAATTGGATTCTTAAAATGACCGTTCAAGGTTTAAAAGCTCTAAAATACTAAAACTTGCATAAAATCTAAACAAACGACCAGGTGAACAAACTTTTAGTCCCATAAAGTCATAAATGACTTGGAGTTGCTACGGGAAAGCTCTAAATGAAAAAAATGAAGCATACACAAAGAAATGACTTGGAAGTCATTATATCACCATCGTTAAAGTACCATCAGATTATCAGTATCTCAAGCCAAAGTTAATTCTCTATTGTTAGAAATGTATTATATTTGTGGAATTATCAATAATTGAATTCACAACAATGTATAATATTAAATTTAAATTGTATTATAACTACCGTTATATTTGTAATGACCCGATCAGTCATTTTTAGAAAGTTTCATGAATTTATCATTTTTCCCCTGCCATTATCGACCCAAAGTATTTTATATTTGAGTTTTGAAAAGTGTCTTTTGAACTTTGAGTTTAAAGTTGAAAATTTGGTATGTTTTGAGTTCAGTGTCTTTTGGAGTTTCGAGTGTCAAAATGCAATTCCGTCAATTCCATCAGTCCCAGAATGTGAAATTTCTTCTACAAAAGTTTTTGATTTTAGATTCGGAGTCCTTTTGAGGATTTAAACTCCTAAGTTGTGAAATTGTGCAAATTTAGCATTTGGGTTGACTTTAGTCAACATTCGAGGTTCAAATGCTTGGATAGGAATTCCGATAGTTCTGTTGGATTCGAGGGATGATTTTAGTCATAGGTTAGTCTTGGTTAATTTTTTAGAGGTCCTAAGCTTGTTTTAGGCGTTGAGTTAGTTTCTTGTGATTTTCACAGATGTTGGGTCAAGGAGACCTCAGATTCGTGTTTCCACGGTTTCATTGAGTCTGAAATCTTGATTAATATTGATTTGCATTTATGGTTCTGTGTATGGGGTTCTGAACGAATCCCTAGGGTCCTTTCAATGTTTTGAGAGTTAGCTGGTTTTTTGGTACTGGAGTGGTTCCCTTTCGCAATCGTTAGGATCACAGAAGTGAGACCCTGGTCCCGAAAGCGAAGGGTCTTAGTTAGGTGGGGTTTGATTAAGTGAACCATAGGCCGCGATCGTTATGTTCGCGATAAAGAACCCTAGTTCGCGAAAGCGAAGGTCCCAACATTCACTTTTGTGAACCCAAGGTCGCTTAGGTGACAGTAGAAAGGGGTTGATGTTTTAAAATTTTGGGGTTTTAGCCCCATTTTTCATTTTTGAGCTTGGGGAACCCTTGAAGGCAATTTTTCAAAGGTTTTCTTGTGCTAAATCATTTGGGTAAGCTTCTATGATCCTAAAACTTCATTTCCCTTTGATTATTTATGAATTCTAACATCAAAATTTTGTATTTTGATTGACAAATGGCAAGGTTTTTCAGGAACTCAAGTTCTAAACTAAATTTTTGATTGGCAAATGACAAGATTTTTTAGGAACTCAAGTTCTAAACTAAATTGAAGATTGTGAACTGATTTTAAATCATTTTTCAAATTGGTTTTCACCAATGAGTTCCTAAGGCCTTGAGTAACATTTTCAAGTATTGAACTTCAGATTCAAACCTTATTCCAAAATAAGGTTTTGAGTTGATTGACCCATTTTTTAAAAGTAATTGATGTGGCTATTGTTGTTTCCAAAAATTTATTGTGAATACTTGATTGTTATAGATGGTGTGGCTTTGGATATTGGTCAGAAGGGGAAGGCTCAACTCTTGAAGTGATTAATTAATTGATTTACGATAAGTGATCTTCTACACCTTGCAATCTCGTAGAATTCATGTATTCCCTTCATTATTTGTGTGTTAGGAGTAATGGGAATGAGGTGAGGGATTCATTGTCCCACTTGATTAATCTTACTGAATAAAACCAAGTTAAATGAAAGATTATGTGTTGATCATAATGCTTATGATTTGCCTTCTGATGGCCCTTATTTGTTTGATTGATGAAATGCTTGATAGCATGAATGTAGACTTGAATTGCATGAATTATTGTCTCTTCCCTGTGATGTGATATTACTTGTCTGCATTGATTGTTGAACACCGTGATGAGACATGTGATGGTTATGATGCTTAGGTAAGTTCTGGCAAGTGTTATGAGGCCGAGGTCATTTCTGGCAAGTGTTATGAGGTCAGGGTCATTTTCGGCAAGTGTTATGATGTCGAGGTCATTTTCGACAAGTGTTCCAAAAGTCCTTACAAAAGCCACTTAGCATACATCATACTAGATAATAGAAATAAAGATTTAGAGTGAGGAATTCTCATATCATAATAGAGTTTGACAAAGCGGAAGTGTAATATAGTCTCAACAAGCCATCTAATACATAAAAATGAGTTGTTAGGATGTAACCCATACACCAGATACAATGTTTAAAAACTAAAATAACGAAAATCCATAAAAATGTATTAGCCCTCGGAGCATGAGGACTCACCAATCTTTGAAACGACAAGGGATATCAACTAGCCACAAGTTGCGAGGTAGGAGCATCGAACCATACATTTGTGAAACAATATAGACACAAGTATGCATTAGTACATGTTATGTATTAAGTATGATAGTAATGCATAACCTATATGAAATCATTCAAAAAGCTAAGGACTTTACATGACCTGTAATGGCCAAGCTAAATCATAATATTAAAGGTTAGAAAACACAAGTCATAATCATGGTCAATGAAAGCTTAACATAATTAAAACACTTAGTGAGACACTTTGAAAGTAACCTAGTTCATTATTATGGGATATTTAACATTTACAGATATAGATCATGTGAGCTAAAACATGCATGGAATCTAGTTTCTATCCCACACCGTAAAGAGATGTCCTACGTGCCAAGGTAAGGACCATAAACTTCTAGCTTATGTGGATCCACTAGATAAGACATCTAGTCGGGGCACGTAGTTAGGGACAATGAGATTGCTACTAGAAACCCGACCTCTACTAATGGGAGAGCCTCCATCTCAATATCCTCTCGGTACTAAGTAAAATCCCATGGAATAGTCAATAATCATATTCATTTTATCATCCATGGAAAGGCAAGCTTAAGTAATTTAGAATAGCTCCTTAAATTTTGATTCAACTTTGGTGAGAAAACCTTTCAACCTTATGAATCATTTTTTTGAGAAAGCCTCTCACAATCTCATTGATACTTTTATCTAAAATCATCCTCAAGTCATATACATCAATTTCATAAAAGCATTCATATCTTTATAAATTCATAGTTCATAGTTCATGAGCTTCATCATATGTTCATAGTCAAAATAATGGATCATGCATGCGTTCATATGAATTCAACTCAAAATCATGTAAATACTTCACTTCATACATTAAAAGATAGAAATTTAAGCAATTAAATCATAATTGAGAAGAATCCCTGAAGATTGAATAAAATCCTAACTTTGAATTGAGAATTGAACTTGTAGAATTGGGATCTTTGGGGACCCAATAGAGGAAAGGACTCAATAGGTGAATACTAACATACCTTGATGATCAACGCCCAATTGCTATAGTGAATTGAATATCTTTAGTTGAAATCCTAGCTTCTTCCTTAGCTTGAGAGAGAATTGGAGGGGATGAATGTGGTAGGGAGTTTGGGATTTAGGAGAATGATTTAGAATGGGTAGTTTTAGGACTTAAAATACTTATATATGGCTTAGAATATGGGTCAAAATGACATAGCTTAGGTATTAAACACATAGGGAAAAGACCCAAAACCCGTAGAATTTAACTACTGGACTGGTCTACAGGTACGACCTATGGACTGTAGAACTTTCTACGGACCATATTGGTAAACCGTAGACCAAGTAATGGAGCCTTGAATTCAAGCCAACTTTGACGAGACTGGTCTACGACCCATATAACCTTCTACTATTCGTAGACCCCAATCGTAGAACTCAACTTTGACCCTAAAATTTCACTAAGTCATGGATCTTTCTATGAGGCATAGCTACGACCTGTAAAATATTTGATAGACCATCATGGTCGACCGTAGAATGAGATATTGAAACTTGATTTTTCCCAAAAATTCAACCAACTTTCTACGGATGCCTTCTACAGTCCGTAGAAGCTTCTACGTCCTCTAGACTGGCCCCGTAGAACACAAACAATAGCGAAAAAATGCTATCTTTAACCTTTACAAAATCCGAGGTTTTACACCTATGTCCGCTGGTGGACATGCTCATCCTGGCTGCAGTTGATTACTTCTCAAAATGGGTAGAAGTTGTTTCTCTTAAAGAAGTGAAGAAGGAGAATGTTGCCAACTTTATCCGAGTCAATATTGTCTATCGTTTCGGTATTTTTTCAATATATATTGATAAACAATGACAATACATTTGAAAATAAGTTGATGAACAAGATATGTGATCTTTTTGACTTCTAGCAATGTAATTCCTCTATGTATTATGTTGCTGCTAATGGCCTCTCTGAAGCATTTAACAAGACACTTTGCAACTTGTTGAAGAAATTTTTCTCCAAGTCTAAAAGAGATTGGCATGAAAGAATGGAAGAAGCTCTTTGGGCCTATAGGACTACGTATCGCACGCCGACACAAGCTACTCCTTATTCTTTTGTTTATGGAGTTGAAGCAGTCATTCCAGTTGAGCATCAAATCCCATCATTGCGGCTTGCCATTCAAGAAGGACTCACTGATGAAGAAAATACTCGGTTACACCTTGAAAAGTTGGAGGCTCTTGATGAAAGATACTAGAGGGTCAACAAAGTCTAGAATGCTATCAAGCTCGTCTAGCTGAATCTTTTAATAAGAAGGTCCATCGATCTTAGATACTTTCAAGTTAGTGAAAAAGTTCTTATTGTAAGAAGACCCATTATTACTTCTCATCAATCTGGAAGAAAGTTCTCTACTAAATGGGATGGGTCGTATGTTGTACAAGAAGTATAATCAAGTGGCGCTTACAAGTTGGTTGACTCAGAAGGATTGGGAATTGGCCCCATTAATGGGAAGTTCATAAAGAGATACTGTTGTTGAAGGAAAGAAGCACTCTCCTTAAGTTACGAGCATAAACTACATGTTACTCTCGGCCCGCAAGAGTATAAATTGTGCATGACACTCCAAAGAAATATCACTCTTTCAGAACTACATTATGACTTGATCATCTTCACTGAGCTAGGTACGTAGGCGCTTGGAGTTTTCCCCTTGATCCTCTTCACCGAGGTACGTAGGCGCTTAGACTTACATCCTAAGTTTAGTATCATAAGTTCGAAAAAAAGAATGGCATTTCATTATTTGGGCATCACAATATTTCTTTAAAATGCCATGGATAACACGTGAGTCATTCGAGTTGGTACAAATTCGCAATGCTTTCAGCCATTTTTTGTGTACATGTTATAGTTCTAAGCATCCTCTTTCAAACGGAATAAAACTTACGCCATTTCGAACTTTTCACAACGAGATATGATCTTCTTTGGCCACAACTACGCAAATCTGGATAGTCGAGCAAGGCAAAATTTAAGTTGACTTCAAAGAAACATCTGTACAAGTCTGTTAAGATTTTAGCCATGATTTTTGTGCATGTTATAGTTCTAGGAGTCTTATTTCCAATGAAAAACAAATTTCGTCGTTTCAACCTTTCCACAACAAGATTACGGTTTTTTTGTCCACAATTGTACTTAAAGTTGAGTAGTCGAGCAAGACAGAAATTAAGTCACCTTCAATGATATATCCATACAAATACGTAAAGATTTTAACCATGATTTTTGTACATGATATATTTGTAAGAGTCTTCTACCTAATGGAACAAAATTCTGATCGTTTCAACCTTTCTACAGTGAGATATGATTTTTTTTTGTCACAACTACGCAAAGCTGATTAGTCGAGCAAGATAGAATCAAGTCAACTTTTAAGAAATATCTGTACAAATCCGTAAAGTTTTTAGCCATGATTTTTGTACATGCTATAGTCCTAAAAGTCTTCTTTCCAACGGAACAAAATTCTTGTTGTTTTGACCTTTCCACAATAAGATGATTTTTTGGCCACAAATACGCAAAGCTGAGTAGTTGAGCAAGGAAGAATTTAAGTCTACTTCAAATAAATATATATAAAAATATATGCTTTTAGCCATGATTTTTCATACATATTCTATTCATGTGAGTCATCTTTTCAACGGAATAAAAATCACGTCATTTCGAGCTTTCTACGTTGAAATATGATTTTTTTTAGTAAGGCCATGCGAATCTGAAACTATCAGCATTTCAGCATGTGAAGTTCACTTCTAAAATTTATCTAGAATGATTCCGAGGGATTTGAGCTATGAATTTTGGATATGTTTTTATAGTTTTTGGTATATCAAGGCTTTCATAACTTTGATGTTCTCACATCACGATATATCTTTTGTAACGACGACATTTAGGAGGAGGTTGAGGCTTAATAAATTGTCAATGCATAAATATGAGTAAATAATTCTTGAAGCTTAAATACAGAAGATCATATATCATATATATATATATATATATATATATATATATATTATTTACTATAAGTGGGAAGCTTTCAAGTTAAAAGTAGGATTACGAAAATGTCCCTATAAAGTCATAATAGTATGGACAAAAATGTAAATACACATTAATAATTATAATAAATACGTTCATTTTCTTTAAATACTATTATTATATATACACACATTAATTATAATATATACTTTACCTTAAGTCCACCAATAATTTCTTAACATTATTGTACACAAATGTAAATTTACTAATAAATACACATTAATAATTATAATAGATACGTTCATTTTCTTTAAATACTATTATTATATATATACACATTAATTATAATATATACTTTACCTTAAGTCCGCCAATAATTTCTTAACATTATTGTACACAAATGTAAATTTACTATACAAGTGATTCATAAAAGCTACTGCACATTCATGGTATGAATACAAAAGGACAATATTTACTATACAAGTGATTCTTAAAAGTTACCGCACATTCATGGTATGAATACAAAAGGAAAATCACATTTATATTTATTAAGTTTAATAACTCTTCCATTCCCCGCATGAAGATAACCACAGAAGCTAAATAAATTAATATTCCTCCATTACTCATTAATTAATGCACATCCTATATCACATAGTTGTGATTGAGGTGGATTCTTTTTATGTAGCGATCGAAAGAAAGGTAAATTTAATTACAATGTTCTTTTCTTACCCCCTAAATCAGTTGAATTTCATTGCTTTTAAAAAAAACTGATATATTGTTATCATTATGCTTGAATTTATGCATATTATGTGGTTTTGTTACATGCATACAATAGTTTTGTACTACGATATTTACTGTTAAGTGTGATTAGCAGATGAAAAAGTACAAATGAAACATGAAGAGATATTGTTATCATCAAGGCTCATTATTTCAAGAAAATTTGGAACGACGTTGAAGCAGCAAATAAGGAGCGGTCCAAACTTATTTCATGCCAATTATATCAACTTTAAGGTTACCTTTTGCGATAGAGAATATCTTAGTAAAACAAGAAATTTCTGAGATGTAAGCTTGAACTACTTTTGTTAGTCTTTATCTATTTGATTTAAGTGGTTTTATTCTACTCTAATATTAATAAGGATACTCTTTTCTATAGATTTTTGAAGTCCTTATGATCTTTATATTATAAACTATGAAGCACAAATTTTTTATTATTTTTATCTAAATGACATGGTTATCGTATATTTGTAAAGGCATGTGTTTGATCCTTCAACTTCTATGGTTGGTGTGACTTGAAAGTATGACTTTACATTAATAATCAAAATCAGTTGGTTCAAAATTTTGTGATTTCCTCTAAACTATCTTTAGCAAGTTTTTTTTTTCTTGTCAAAAATTGAGAGTGGGGAAGGGGAAATGGGGGAGAGGATTACAATGTCTGGACTCGAATCCTCTCAAACAAGTTAAGATGGAAGTTCAGATAACCAACCAAGCTACTAAGATTTTCCTTAGCAAGTTTGGTTCACTGCTTTAAACATAGGATATTTTGTATGTAATATTTATTTTTGTATACTCAAACATACTTCTAAATAATATAAACACATCGTTTTATTTTACAAAATTACTTATTACAATAGAGTATGAGAATACCTAATTGGTTGTTTCATATTTTATCTGTCTATCTATATGCATGTATATTGTTAGAAGTAGAAAATAACAAAGTTACAAGTTGAATTTCTAAAGTTTTTGATAGATATTAGTACCTTTAAAAGGGCTATGTTTTACTCAACATGCACTATTCCCTTGGCATTAATGTACATAAACGTCAAGTAAAAAGAAAGTTAATGTATATTTATAAGAAATCAATAGCAAATTTATATTCAATACGAAGACTTTTAGATAAACCCTAGCGTGTAGAAATTAATAGAAGGGCCTAAAATGTCCCTTAACTATTTGAATTTGTACAAAACTACCCTCCATCCACCTTAGGGCCCCCAAATACCCATGACGTGAACCTTTTAGTTCAAAAGTACCCTTATATCTAACGGATCATGCTCATTAGGTGGATGGAGGGAAATATTGTACCAAATCATATAGTTTAAGGGCATTTTAGTCCATTTTCCGTTAAAATAATTTGAAATTACTTAATATATAAGCTCACATGATTGACTTGATTTTGAATTTCATGGTAAATTAAAAATAAAAACAAAGGTTAGGCATCTGCTCTCTACGCCTCTACCCACCCCCGCCCTTCACTTCCTATCTCTTCCATTTCTTTTTTTTCTATTTGGATCTTGTCCACCATTTTAATTTTTTTTTTCAATTTATGACAAACAAGAGAGAAAAAAAGGAGGAAATTAATGATGCATTCATATAGAAATAATTAGTTCAATAAAAGATGATTTAATTAAGCAAATATGTACGAATATTACATTTTCTTTGTGTGTACCCAAAATTCAAAATAAAAGAATAAAAATAATTATTTCTCTTATCCCCACCTTCATCCCACCATAACAATAATACAAATTAAAAGAATATAAACATGTGAGTTCATTTCAAGTTTGAGTCCCAGATATCCTAAGTAAGAATAAGAGATTAAAAAAGGTATAAAATAGAAAATGAACAAGACATTTGGATAATTGATAGAAAATTTTATTTAATGAAAAAACATAATTTTTTTAGATGGACAATTAGTTGGGGTGAATATGAATTTTAGTTGGATCTCCATTTATGAGTTGTGTTACGTTATAATAAATTGGGGTTTGATTTAAAATAGGCAAATATGAAGATCTCATGGAATTAATTATTTTTAAATAATATTTTCAAGTGTATCGGGTCAAAATATGAATCATATGTTGTTTTATAAAAAATAATTTTTTAAAAATATCATTTTTATTATTTATTTGAGAAATCACATTAAACAATATAATAAATAAATATTTAATAATTTTACTTTAAGGATGCTATTGAAAATAAGGACAAATATGAGTCAAATAATTAACATCGAGGGTATTTTTGAGTCAAAAGGTGGACGTCAGGGGTATTTTAGAGCCGAAAGGTGGAAGTGAAGGTAATTTTGTACCAATTAAAATACTTGAAGGGCATTTTAGGCCCTTCTCCATATCTTTAATAGTAAAGAGTAAATCAATGACAAAGTTAATATAAGACTTTTGGAGACAATTATAGCCATTATCTAAATTTAATGGGATCCCAAATTAATAGTAACATATTTTTTTGTGCTTTTATCCTTGAATGTTCATATTTGTGAACCGTGGAAAGAAAGTTTACACATAGGAAAGTAGAGAATAATGAGCTAAAGGTGAGAATTTATTACAATTATTTAGTTATAATTAAAGTAGTGTATAAAATCATTATATCATGACATTTTGGTTAAATATAAATATTAATTCAAGAATACTAATAGCAAATGAAAGCTAAAAAATTGAGAGATGGGAAAACATGTCGAGTTACTGAATGTCGAAATTAGAATAATCATCTCATTCACCTTCTGTCACCTTTAAATTTCATGGTTGTACGCTATAAATTTGGTTTAAAATACTTAAGAGTATGTATGCATTTTAGCTTGTTTAGGTATATATTATTGTTTTTAGTACACATTTAAGTAATGACATATGCTAAGTATCCGCGTGCGAAGCAAATGCCCAGAACTAGTATATTTAAAAGAATGTGCAATAGTAAAGCAATATAAACATTTATTTGTTATTGATATTAAAGAACATCAACTAATCAATCAAAATGCTGGAAAAAAGAGAGCAAAAATTTCAGGAATAAATGATATTTTATATAAGCTAATCTAAATATAGCTTATAATTTGCTAAATCTTGGAGAGTGACGCTACAAAAGGAATCCCAATTACCAACAAAAAAATTCGTTGGTAAATTGATCAAATTGGTTGGCAAATTGAGTTACCAACCAAATGCCAACTTATATTAATCTGTTGCTAAAAGGCTCGTCGGTAAATATTACCAACCGATTTTAATTTGTTGGTAAACTTATCAACCAAAAATTAGTTGGTAAACACCCAAAGATGTTGTTACAAAATTTTGAAACATGGCCCTGAAATTTCCGTTGGTAAATTCACCAACTAATTTTTGGTTAGTATATCGTTAGTACCTTTACTAACGAATTGAAAAGGGGTTAGTAAATTTTTTTCTTCATTATTCGATTTCGTTGGTAATACGTTGATAATTATAGTAAATTTTTGTTGGTAATTTACCAATAAATTTTAAATACTTTAATTTTTTTTGGTTTCCCATCCGATGTCAGATAACCCCACACCAGAGCCCGACTAAATCCAGATTCATGCCGGGAAGTCCCACATTGGGGAGTAAAGCGCTCCCTAACAAAGACGACTCTGTATACAAGGGGAATCAAACCCAAGACCTTTTGGTTAAGGATGAAGGAGTACTTACCACTCCACCACAACCCTTGTTGGTAATAAATTTTAAACACATTAGTATGATTAGTTGTTTTTCTAATAAATTTACTAATTGATTGTTAGATTGTTGGTAATATATCATTCAAGGCGACTCCGTACCCAAGGGGAATCGAACCTGAGACCTCTAGGTTAGGGATGATGCAGTAATTACCACTCCACCACAACCCTTGTTGGTAATAAATTTTAAACACATTAGTATGATTAGTTGTTTTTCTAATAAATTTACTAATTGATTGTTAGATTGTTGGTAATATATCATTCAAGGCGACTCCGTACCCAAGGGGAATCGAACCTGAGACCTCTAGGTTAGGGATGATGCAGTAATTACCACTCCACCACAACCCTTGTTGGTAATAAATTTTAAACACATTAGTATGATTAGTTGTTTTTCTAATAAATTTACTAATTAATTGTTAGTTTGTTGGTAATATATCATTCAAGGCGACTCCGTACCCAAGGGGAATCGAACCTCAGACCTCTTGGTTAAGCATGAAGGAGTATTTACCACTCCATCACAATCCTTGTTGGGTATAAATTTTAAATATGTTAGTATGATTATTTGTTTTTCTAATAAATTTACTAAAAAATTTAATTTGAGCACGTTTACCAAAAATATTGACCAAATCTA
>NW_006238937.1:2653741-2653901 GCF_000226075.1 Solanum tuberosum | reverse complement strand
AACCTTATGAAGATAATCGCGCTGACGAAATTCTCATCAAAGCACGTTTAAAAAAAATGTTAAGCAAAGTCAAATTTTGGCCAAAAGTTAAAAGTTAAAACGCCTAACGGTACAAAGTGAATATGAAAACCTCAAAATCCAAATCAACCATCCTATAAGA